>NC_089597.1:127189965-127329965 GCF_019320115.1 Miscanthus floridulus
GGTATATCCAAAAAACCGTCAAGGTGGACCTAAACATTAGAATTAGTCATACTTATCCACGACAAAACTAGCACCAGAAGGTTCCAGAAGACACCAGAGGGCAACCCACCGTGGTAGAGGCCAACTGCTAGGTGGGGCCGGCCGGTCCCACCTTCAGGCTGGCCGGCCTGTGGGCCCCCTAGTCAGCCTCCCCTTCGAATGTCGGTTCTCCACCACCTCCTAGATTGCATCTATGCTGTCCTTTTAAGTCGGTTTGATCTAAGGGTCTAGAATTGATGTGTCGGGTACCATAAAATGGGGTACCCCGAGCGTACACCAAAAGAGCCACTTAAACCCCATCAACAACGAAGCCAGAAGGTAAGCCGAGGGTTCACCACCGGCCCCGTCCAAGCCCACTGGCTCTTCGCCTCGCCTTAGGCCTCGCACGGGAGGTCTTGACACCTTGACGAAATCTCCGCCTCGCGCGAGGCCTCTCACGGAAGGCCTCGGCAAGGAGCCCAATCTCCGTCTCGCCCGAGGCCCCGTGCGTACAACCTCGAATGAGACAGCTATTCTCCGTATCGCTCAAGGCTGGCTTGTCAATAATCCATCGCTCCCGCCTTGACCAGTCTTCCCGACAGCATGTCACGTCCCATTAATGCATCAACCACTCCCGCAATCTCAGCTAGACGATGGCTCGACACCACAGAGTGGCCGATGGGACAAGGAGTCGCATCAACGCCATACCAGCTAGACAAGGTGTGGCGGGGATTACTGGCCACTGTGTTCTGGCCCTGTGCCCATGATCAGTGCTGGCACTGCACTATGCCCCATAACCCCCGCCCTGAAGACAACGCAGCATGGGAAGTCTGGTCCGAGTCATCATCGCCTCCGAATCAGCGTACAAGGTCGACCGCTCCCTCCGAGCCTCGGCACCCTACATCAGGGCCTCGGCTATCTTGAGATTCACGTCTGCCGAGACCCCCCACCACGGTTCGGCCTCGGCACCAACTGAGCCTCGGCTTCGCATGTCGACAATCTACAGCGACCCGCACGTCGATCGCCACACCCACTTCGAGGTAGCCCTGGAGCTCCCATGACGCACAGGATCAGATGTGGCCAACACGTCGCCCCAGCGCTTCAAGGACGGACCACTCCGACGACCACGCCACCATAGGAATGGGCTATAGGGCTCAAACACGCCGCCTCCGTTCGCACGACGCCATGTAGTTAGCGCACGTACTACCCTTGTCCCTCCTTCAACTATAAAAAGAAAGGACCTAGGCCATTTCAAAGAGGACAAACACATGCGCACACAAAACAACACCCTATAACACGCACGCTCCCCCACTGCTAGAGAGCAATGTTTCAAGCATCCCGCATCACTCCACGCCGAGACCTAGGACTAGCTCCCTCTCTCACCCAGCTTGTAATCCCCTACTCCAAGCACTTCGATGCAAGGAATACAAAATCGATCTCTCAGACTAGATGTAGGGCATCGATTGCCTGAACCAGTATAAGCCTTGTGTCTCTTTGCATCACCATCCGGGATTGGGAACACGTAGTCCAAATTTACTAGTTGGTTGAGGATCCCCCGGTCCAAAACACCGACAGTTGGCGCGCCAGGTAGGGGCCTCTGCGTGTCAGTTTCGTCATCCCAACAAGTTCCAGATGGCAGACCCCGCACGGCCACTGCGTCTTGGCACGGTGATCTAGTTTGGGAGCCTAGAGTTCATGTCCCTAGGGCATGAGTACAACATGGTACTCCTCACGCCCCGAGCACCACCGACCGACGACGACGTCATGCACCGGCAGCCCAGGCGCAGGCGGTGCCTGGGCGGCCACTCTCGCCGCGCTCGCCAGGCACGACGCAAGCAGGATCACCCCGACGCTACGTGAACCCAAGGCGACTCACCGCTCTCCGCTGGTATCCTATGACCAAATGTTGGCGCAAGGTCCCTAGTTGGGGACCTGTCTAGCCCGAGCCTAGACAAGGGAAAAACACCGGTGGCACCCGATGACGCCCTATCATCAAGCTTCATTCCACCACTCCCTGAGGAGCCAACTCTGGCGGAGCAGAGCCCGACGATGACACCATCCCCATACCCCTTTGGGTTGAGAAATGCCGCCGCCTCTTATGCTTATGCCTACACTTCCGTTCACGTGGATCCCTCAGGACGCCGCCAGTGCTTCGCTCTCGACTTCGACACCGCCGCGTTGACCCACACCCACGCCGACTCCTCGGAGGAGGACGAGGCATGGGCCGGAGCGGATTTCTCTGACCTCCACGACTACGAAACCATGCGCCGCTTCTTGGCCACGAGTGACTATTGCTTTGGCTACTCTGATTCTGACGATGAAGGTACTCATGATCCCACTTGTGAGTGCTTCCACGTCGGACTTAGGATGCCAAGCACGGGCAATGAGGACGAGGGGGTGGGCAACCATACTCCACTTCATCAGGGAATGGGTGATACCATGCCCTCACGCATTGTCCCATCAGTGACACGGAACGAGAACCTTGCCCTCGGACAATTTCGACGCCTGGACCTAGAGCAGCTCCGTGAGCTTCAGGCCAAGGTCGAGCAAGATCGACTCCTTCTGCAATAGCTCTGAAACACTCTCGAGCAGGAGTAGTAGGGCCGCGGTGATGGTGGAGGAGCCCGGCGGTGGGCCCACGACGTGCACCGCCACATCAACGATGACGAAGGGGACGATCGTCCCCCAATCTTCAATCGCGCTAGCCAGAATGTTGCGGCTACAGCGATGTTAGTGCACGCGATGCCCGAGCCCTCTACCACAGAAGGGCGACAGGTTCGCGGTGAGCTCCAGGATCTCCTCGAGACCGCCGCGGTGCAGCAGGCCGAGAGCTCCGCCTCCCGGCGGCGCGGAGCCGCCTTGGACCTCCCCTCGACACCACATCGGCAGGATAGGGAGGCCTTGGTTCGTCCCGAGCCCGCTCGGGCACCAATAGCCCATAGGGTCCCTTTGCGGCTCGACCGCCTCGGCGACCAACGCGAGGTGTAGGCAGACCATGAGGTGGTCAGCAGGCGACGACGCCACAACAACGAGGGGCCCGCTCGGGGCTACCATCCACACCAAGCTGGCCGTTATGATAGTGAGGAGGATCGTAGTCCTTCTCCTGAACCGCCTGGTCCTCGGGTCTTTAGCAGGGCCATCCGCAGCGCTCAGTTTCTAGCCTGGTTTCGACAACCAGCCAACCTCACGAAGTATAGCGGCGAGACCAATCCCAAACTCTGGCTTGCTGATTACCGTCTGGCTTGTCAGCTAGGTGGCACAGACGATGACCTACTCATCATTCGCAACCTCCCCTTGCTCTTGTCAGACTCGGCACGAGCTTGGCTCGAGCACCTCCCTCCCTCACAGATCCACGACTGGCGCGACTTGGTTAGGATCTTCATCGGGAATTTCTAGGGCACATACGTGCACCCTGGAAACTCCTGGGACCTTAAGAGCTATCGCCAGAGACCGAACGAGTCTCTCCGAGACTTCATCCGGCGCTTCTCTAAACAGTGCACCGAGTTGCCCAGCGTCAGTGACTTAGAAATTGTCCAGGCTTTCCTCTCCAGCACCACCTGCCTAGACTTGGTCCAAGAGTTAGGTTGGAACGTGCCGTGCTCGGCTGCCGTGCTCCTCGACATCACCACCAACTTCGCCTTGGGCGAGGAGGCTGTTGGGGCCATCTTCCCCGAGAATGAAGCCAAGGGGAAGCGGAGGGACGAGGCCCCTGAGGCCTCGCTTCCCCACCTCCCCAAAAGAAAGAAAAAGGGTCACCAGGGGAAGCAGGCCGTCCTTGAAGCCGATCTGGTCGCGGCCGCAAAACGCAAGAATCCCCGAGGCCCCAGGGGCCCCAGGCCCTTTGATGACATGCTTAAGAAACCCTGCCCTTACCACCAGGGCCCGGTAAAGCATGCCCTCGAGGATTGCTCCATGCTACGGCGTTACTACGCCAGGCTTGGGCTCCCCGAAGATGAAGCCAAGCAGAAAGGCAGCGGTGACCGAGACAATGACAGGGATGATAGGTTCCCCGAGGTGCACAATGCCTTCATGATCTTTGGCGGACCCTCGGTGTGCCTTACGGTGCGCCAGCGAAAGAGGGAACATCAAGAGGTCTTCTTGGTCAAGGTGGCCACTCCCTAATACCTCGACTGGTCTCGGGAGGCGATCACCTTTGATCGAGAGGACCACCCCAACCATGTCCTGAATCCTGGGCAGTACCCGCTCATCGTCGACCCAATCGTGGGCAACACCTGGCTCACCAAGGTGTTGATGGACAGAGGCAGCGGCCTCAACATCCTCTACGCCAGCACCCTAGAGCTCTTGGAGATCGACCGGTCGAGGCTCTGGGGCGATGCCGCACCTTTCCACGGCATTGTGCCAGGGAAACGCACATGACCCCTCAGACACATCGACCTCCCCGTTTGCTTTGGCACCCCCTCCAACTACCCCAAGGAGGTCCTTACCTTCAAGGTGGTCGGATTCAGGGGAACCTACCACACCATCCTTGGGCAGCCGTGTTACGCCAAGTTCATGGCAGTCCCCAACTACACCTACCTCAAGCTCAAGATGCCAGGTCCCAATGGCGTCATCATGATTGAGTCCACGTACAAACATGCATACGACTGTGACGTCGAGTGCATCGAGTACACCAAGGCTCTTGTAGAGGCTGAGACCCTCATTGCCAACCTTGACCGACTCAGTGGCGAGGCGCCTGACTCCAAGCATCGTGCGGGAGCGTTTGAGCCTGCGGAGGCCATCAAGCTCATCCCGGTTGACCCAACCTACCCCAATGACCGGGTGCTAAGGATCAGCACCACCCTTGACATCAAATAGGAAGTCGTGCTCATCGACTTTCTCCGTGCGAATGCCGACATGTTCACATGGAGTCCCTCGGACATGCCGGGCATACTGAGGGAGGTCGCCGAGCACGCCTTGGACATCCGGGCCGGCTCTAGACCGGTGAAGCAATGCTTACGCCGATTCGACGAGGAGAAGCGTAGGACCATCGGCGAAGAGGTGCAGAAACTCTTAGCGGCCGGGTTCATCAAAGAAGTATCCCACCTAGAGTGGTTGGCTAACCTTATGTTAGTCAAGAAGAAAAATGGGAAATGGAGGATGTGTGTAGACTACACCGGTTTGAATAAAGCCTGTCCAAAAGTCCCCTTCCCATTACCTTGAATTGATCAGATCGTTGACTCCACTGCGGGGTGCGAGACCCTGTCTTTCCTCGATGCGTATTCTGGCTATCATCAAATCAAGATGAAAGAGTTCGACCAGCTCACGACTTCTTTTATCACATCATTCGACATGTACTGCTATGTGACTATGCCTTTTGGCCTCAGAAACGCGGGAGCCACATACCAGCGGTGCATGACCCAGGTCTTTGGTGAGCACATTGGGTGAACTGTCGAGGCCTATGTGGATGACATCGTGGTCAAGTCCAGAAAGGCCGGGGATCTCGTCGATGACCTAGAGATAGCCTTCAAATGCCTCAGAGAAAAGGGCATCAAGCTCAACCCCGAGAAGTGTGTGTTCGGGGTTCCCCGAGGCATGCTCTTAGGGTCCATAGTCTCGGAACGCGGCATCGAGGCTAACCCAGAGAAGGTATTGGCCATAACTAGCATGGGACCAATCCGAGACCTCAAGGGAGTGCAGAGGGTCATGGGATGCCTTGTAGCCCTAAGCCGCTTCATCTCGCGCCTCGGCGAAAAAGGCTTGCCTCTGTACCGACTCTTGAGAAAATCCGAATGCTTTTCTTGGACCCCCGAGGCCGAAGAAGCCCTCGACAGGCTCAAAGCGCTGCTCACCAGTCCACCCATCCTGGTACCGTCAGCCAGGGACAAGGCCCTCTTACTCTACGTCGCCGCAACGACCCAAGTGGTCAGCGCTGCCGTAGTAGCAGAGAGGCAGGAAGAGGGGCATGCTCTACCCATCCAACGACATGTTTACTTCATCAGCGAAGTGCTCTCCAAGACCAAAACACGCTACCCCCACATCCAGAAGCTGGTCTACGCCATAGTCCTGGCCTAGCGCAAGCTGCATCACTGCTTCGAGTCCCACCCAGTGACCGTGGTATCATCTTTCCCCTTGGGAGAGATAGTCCATAACCGGGAAGCCTCGGGCAAGATAGCCAAGTGGGCCGTTGAGCTTATGGGGGAAGCCTTGACTTTTGTGCCCTAAAAAGCAATTAAGTCTCAGGTCTTGGCTGATTTTGTGGCTGAGTGGACCGACACCCAATTGCCACCTGCTCAAGTCTAGACAGAATGCTGGACCATGTACTTCGACGGGTCTCTGACGAAGACCGGGGCAGGCGTGGGTCTGCTCTTCATCTCACCCCTCGGAGTACACATGCGCTACATGGTGTGGCTCCACTTTACCGCCTCCAACAACGTGGCCGAGTACAAGGCCCACATCAACGGCTTGCAGGTCACCATCGAACTTGGGGTACGGTGTCTCGACATCTAGGGCGACTCGCAGCTCATCGTCGATCAAGTCATGAAGGAGTCAAACTGTCTCGACCCCAAAATGGAGGCATACTGCAAGTTGGTACGCCACCTAGAAGACAAGTTCAACGATCTCAAACTCAACCACATCGCGTGGAAGTACAACGAGGCTGCCAACAAACTGGCAAAGATGGCCTCGATACGGGCTCCAGTCCCCCCGAACATCTTTGCCAGGGACCTCCACAAACCTTCCATTGACTACGCCTTGGTAGCAGAGGAGGGCCCACTAGTCGAACCCACGACGGGGCTCGATGCCCCCTTTGCCACCGAGACCCCTTCGGCCGAGCCCGAGGTCATGGAAGTCAACGCAGAGCCTTCCCAGACCAACCAGGACATGGACTGGCGAGTCCCTTTCCTTGATTGGCTCACTCAGGAAAAGCTTCCTAGTGACAGGACCGAAGCCCGACGGCTTGCACGGCGAGCCAAGACTTACGTCCTCTGCAATGGTGAATTGTACAGGCGAAGTCCTTCTGGTGTCCTCCAACGATGCATCACCACCGAGGTAGGCCGAGCCCTGCTTTGGGACTTGCACGCAGGGGCCTGCGGGCACCATGCGGTGCCTCGGACACTCGTCGAAAACGCTTTCTGCCAAGGGTTCTACTGGCCGACGGCGGTTGCCGACGCCACCAAGCTAGTATGTGTAACACCTTGGGTGTTAGCCTTGCATAACTTGACTCGCATAGCATGAGCATGATCATAAAGCATTCATATACAAGCTTTGACATGTGTAACATTCGATTGAAACATGTGCAACATTCTTATTATTTCATGTTTCCATGGGTATGTGCATATGATCATGAGTGGACACATGTACTTGGTGGATGTGAGTCACACAAACATGTAGCCACACCTAGGGTAGCAAATAGAACCTTGTTCAAGGTTACATTTCATAAACCAACACTCAAGCTTTCTTGTGATTACACTAACTAGCTCAATGAGTGACTACTACATGAAATGATTGTGTGACCGTGCAAATAGCTTAAACATGTTTAGAATATCATCATGAACAACTTTGGTATTTAGGGCTAGGGCTAATTTGGTCATTATGTCATAGTTTAAGTATGTACCATCTATGGAATGTAGCTTGTTTGACCAAGTTTAAACTAGGTGTTAGAGACCTTGCATGGAGGAGATCACTAAAGCAAAGTTGTAGTGTTTGACTTAAGGAACAACTTTTATTTTTAGGTCATTGACTGATTCAGCTCCTAGCATGCTTGAATGGGTCCCACAAAAATCAGCAAAATCAAGATTTCAACACTTAACAAAAATTTTCTAAGTCTTGATCACTGACAGTGCTGTCAACCCAACTTTAGATTGATTTTACTCGAGATTGGTTGAGAGTTTGGGCGTGAGTTCTAAATAAGAAATGAAGATGGTACATCGGTCTACAAGTTCCATTTAGATGGTTTACGCAATAGAGCTACGGGTTAGCCATTAAATCATTGTCAAAACGCACTGTCAGGCATCACCGTTCGGGTCTGAATCGACTGAATCGAGTTCTTCAGTGGCCAACACCGGCAGGAACCGCATGCCGCGTGGAGGTCGCGGTGGCTGTGCGTCACCATTGCCCTGACCGAGCAGGCCACGACACGCCGGAGCACGGCATTATCACGCCAGCACTCACCCGCTCCTATCCACGCCCTCATTTCGCATTTCCCGGCCCTCCTTCATCCTCGCGCGCAGCCATCGAGCTCCCGCAGCACCGAGTAGCTCCGCCGTCGCAGTAGCCAGCGCCAGCTCACCCTCGTCGCTTCTCCACCACCGCAACCTCTCCACCCTCATCTCAGCGACTCACCGCACCCGCACTAGCTCGCTGAGAGCGCTTGGTAAGCCACAGCAGTGCACACGCTCTCACCGGAGCTTCACCGCCGTGTTCCGTCGTCGTGGCCACGTCGTTATAGTCTACCATTCCACGCGATAGCTGATGCGCTAGGTTCATCGTAGGACACTGGTGCTCGTCTGAGCTTTAGGTCGAGCCGCCGAGGTCATCACCGGCGTAGCGCCGTCGTCCAGCGCCACCGATCCACCATGGCCGCCGTCGTCGTCACTAGAGTCGATGTTAGGGCTGGGCAAGTAGTGCAAACGATGCGCCTCGTCGAGTAGAACGTCTGGTGAAGATGTCACCACCGGCGAACTCGTCGCCGTCGAGTTCTAGCTGCGCCTGTAGAGTAGCGCTGCCAGCTCTGTTTCTGTCTCAATGACAGGTGGGGTCAACTGACCAGTGGGTCTCGCTTGTCAGCGACTCCCTGTATTAAAGCCAGTTCAGTTTGAATGCAGAGTTCATATGTTTTGTAATTTTTGTATATTCAGTTTGATAGCTCCAAAAATTGTGAAATAAATTTGTTAGTGTTCCTTAGGAAGTGTAGTATTTAGGAAAAATATGTTCTTGACATTTACAGTAGAAATTTCTAGAGATTTAAATGGGGATTTGAAATGTGCTTTTGAATGCATTCAAATTTGTTTATTTTATATCTAGAGTTCCTATGGTCCAAAATTTATGAAATTTTTGTGCTAAGCTAGTATTAGCAGATATGAACTCTGGTAAAAATTTGAGGACTAGTGCATGTGTAGATTTATAGTTATAGATTTTTCTTTTATGAATAGTTAATCCTTGCATAAATTTTTATAAATTATTTAGGAATCCAAAATTCATGAAATTTGTTGCAGGTAATCCTAGTACCATATGGATGCTAGGAAAAATAGGAAATCTATTGCTTGACACTTTTCAATAGGGTTTTCCATTTATGCTATTTCAAGCCTTGCTGCCTTATCATTGTTGTATAGGATGTTCTACTTGGTAAAATGACATGAAAATTTTATAGTAGTCCTTTGATAGCATTAGTAAGGCACTGTAAATTTTTGAGAATTTATGAAGCACATCTGGTATATGTTTATTATTTAACCTAGATATCAAAATAAAATAATAAAGGCATTTAAATAAATAGTTTGGGCTTCACCATTATATTATCTTAAATGTAATTGGTATGCTTAAACTGTTGGTAGATTTTATGTTGTCAAATTTTGAATGATTACATGAAGTAGAAGTATTGTTACTTTGTATTGCATACTGAATAATTTCTGGATAAGATTCTGGAGTTTGATGAGTTGCATGTTGAAAATGATGTGTACTGTAAAATGGTTAATAACAAAGTTGTAGAGAATTTGATAAGCTTTCCAGAAAGTCTAAGATCATTGTATTTGGATTAGTAGAACTCCAGTTATGAGTGAAACAAGTAGCTACTGTTTTGTGGCATAATCGATGCATTGTGAAAGTAGATGATTAAATAATCGAGAAGAGATATGCACCTACTCAATAAACATGATGCACTTGTTAACATATATGCATTCGTAATACTTATGCCACATTCATGCATCTAGGATCGGAGGAAGAGATCACATTGCTGGAATTCAAAGAAGCAGAGGAAGGGAATTAGCAGGAGGATCCGCAAGCCGCAGCTCCCGAAGGCGTGGAGCAGAACCCTGAAGAGCTTCCGGAGTGTCCTGACCACCGCCCTACTTCCTTTCTGCGAGGCAAGCCCTAGAGCATTATAAGTCTCCTAGTAATTTACAAATGTTTACTTACGTACTTATGATTGATGCATTAGGTTATAAGAGTTGAATGGAACCACTTGATGCATGTAAATTCCTTGTCCAGATATTAACCCTTTAACCGGTATAGGTCCAGGATCGAATATGCTTAGCCATGCTTAGACCGGTAGAAGTCGGGTGATGTCCTGTCACCTGCGAGATATAGGTGGATACCGGAGCACGGTTGGTTATATTTGCTATCGTGGAACAGAACCATAGGGTAAAAGAAAATCGAGACCGGACGGGAAGTCGATAGAGAAGCAACAAGACATGGAGGTCTTGGGTGTGGATCTATCCCCGTCTGTGTCGATTAAGGACCGTACCGTTGTTGGCACTTTTGACAAGATTGAACGCATGCCTCTCACTTAGCTGGCCAGATAACTCGTTCTGACCGCGAAGCCGAGTAATTCAACTCAGGCCGGGAACCGTTCTGTTGTGCGCTCCTTCCGGGGAACGATCAGACTGAGCCCAAGGGTAGGCTTAGCCTGAGCATCCTGGCATCTGGTGTTCTAGATTGTGCGGCATGGTACGGACCCACAAAATGTGTACCTGAGTTGTACCAAAGGTGACCTAAGGCTATCGTGGCTGGTAGACCTGGGTTTGTGTTAGGAATAAATTCCTAGCTGGTTGAAATCGATTCAAATCGCCGTCTCTCCCGGATAGTGAGAAACTTGGCTAGTCCCAACATCGTAGTAACTGTGTTATGAAACATGATGGTTCAGATGAATACAGAATTACAATACCTACTATGGTTACTATTGTATGCTTCTAAATGATATACCACATGTTTGGCACAGGATAGTTGCTAATCTAGAAATGGATAGCTATAATCAACCTGGTAAAGAATTTGTAACTGTACCATGATTCAATTGCCTTTTACGCAAAATGTTGTCAAGTTACGTCCACTTATATAGCCTTTCATAATCCTTGGAGTCATTTTATTTCTGGTTCATGACGGGTAAGTCTAGCTGAGTACCTTCTCGTACTCAGGGTTTTATTTCCCATTGTTGCAGATGGCACTGTGTATCACGGTTATTGCAAGAGTTGCTTCTATCCCGCCGTGGATGAGGAGTAAGCCTTGGGCAGGCTTCTTTATTAATCCCTATCTTTGCTTTTGTGGACCGTGATCCTATTTGGCACTGTATCACACTATGTTGGAAACTTTATTTTCTAACTTAATTGCTTCCGCTTTATCTATCAAACTCGGTTTGTAATAACTTTTATTCGTACTCTGATGATGATATGTATCTGCAAACGTTATGTAATATGTGGCATGTATGTTGAATCCTGTACGATCTTGGTTGTTATAAATCGTTTATCGAGACCCGTCGTGGTACTCGACGGACTACCGGGTTTATATGGGTTCAAGTATGACAGTGCGACCGCTTGCGGGCTGCCATTGTACTTGTACTCTTATAAATTGGTCGGTTCTGCAACAGCTGGTATCAGAGCAAGATTCAACGTTAATTGTCACAACTGTATTTAAAACAAAAGTTTTTGTTTTCCAAAAACCCTTCTCGAGCAACTAATAGTTATATAATAGGTATTTGAAATCTAAAGTGTGCCAATGATCACTTTCCTTATGCCCAAATTAAGGACTATTAGGTGGCTATTTAAGTACTAACATGGGGGTTTTTACTTCGTCGTCCATACGGCGTGCTATAGTATGGATGCCATTCACTTGAGTGGTAATGTATGGATCAAATGCCTCTACGCCAAGGTAAGATGATAAATGACATGACCGCAAGATGTAAGCATGCGGTCGGGAAGAGTTAGCTTTGGTATGACTATGTATGCATGCTTGCATGTGTATATGGTACATATTTAATTGTGGGTTTAAATTATTGTCGGGTAGATTGATACGGAAGTATATGTATGGGTATACATATATGGAAGTATTTACAATTACATTCTGCATATTTCATTATGGGTTTAGGGCTGAGATGAAATTTTATGCAGGTACACTAACAACGAAACGTGTAGCTCGACTAGTTACGCTATTTATGAGAGAACATATGTATGCCATCGTGTCTACCGTTAGAAACAAATTTTTCCTAAGTTTGTGAGGACGTACGGAACGAGCATGCATCATGATAATTATCATTCACATAATTACATTGTTCCTCCCCTTATAAAATTCTTACTCGGTTATGTAACTCTTATCCATTATGGCATTGTCTCACCAAGTGGTACATGTTAATGGTGCAGATGGCACGCACCAAGCAGACTGCTCGCAAGTCCACCAGAGGCAGAGCTCCCAGCCGTCAGCTTGCTCCACGTACCCGTCAACGTCACACGTTCCTTGGAGAGTTTGGGATGCCTACACTCTTGTGGAGAGTGCTCAGCTATGTAGGCTATCCTAATGGAATGGAACCCCGCTACTTCTAGGCGAATGAGCAGTTGGGGGAAGGTCTCTTGGTTACTGTGGAGGCCGTTGTTCATCCCCGAGGTGACGATTCTGAGTGGACAGGCTGGTGTTATGAGTCAATTGGCAGGACTGCTGAAGAAGCAGCTGGCAGGGCAGCCTTTGGGATCCTAAGGGATATCATGGATCGTTTTCCTCAGGAGCTGGCAGCCGCTTTGGTTGGAGTCTTTCTGAGGGGTAACCCCTCCACTGACTCATGGCAGCAGGCAAGAGGAAGATCTTTGGAGATTGGTGCAGCAGAAGGGCGGAACAGCGATAACCCTTCCATGAGCGCCATGTTCGTAGTGATGAGAGTGTTAGATGGAGTAGAAGGTAGCCTCAGACGTGTGTCTGGTGCTCTTGGTCATGCCCACGAGGACCGACGTCAGCTTTAGAGGGAGCACGACGCCGAGATTGAGAGGCTCACTGAAGAGATGACTCAGTTAACTCACCAAAGGAATGCGGCCTGGTCCAGGGAAGATGTTTTGAGAGCTCAACAGTTCGAACTGGGGCAGCAGCTGGCCAATGCGGAAGAATATAATGATAATCTACATGAAGAGGTTCATCTGCTGAACAATTAGCTCCACCCTTATGTCCCACCTAGAGCCGCAGAGATGGATCTAGAAGGGGATGAGGAAGAAGAAGAAGTAGAGCCAGAAGAAGAAGTGGAGCCTGAGGAAGGAGATGATCCTACGTCTGACCTCGATAGTGATCATGATGAGGATTAGATCGCTTGTACTTAGTGGAAGGTCTAATGTATCACCTTTATTCATGTAATGGACCTGTAGTTCGAATTTGGCATTAGTAACCCAACTATCATGTAATGTTGTTACTCGCACGACTATCGCACGTTTGGTTGAACATCAATGCAATTCCAGTCCTTGTTGGTAGTCACGATTATTTTTGCATGCATTATGAGCGCGATAAGTGGTCAAATTGGGGATGTCATGTTGCGAGAATGAATTATTATGCCTCTATTTTTATTGTGATTTTGAGAATTTTTCCCCAGTAATTTCAGTTTGGCATGATTAAGGTTCATCTGCAATCTCTTGACATCGACCAATAATCGCTTATTGTTGCAACTTCACAGATGACGCGCACCCGTGCTGGAGCTGGTGGTAGCCAGGATGGCAACCATGATGACTTGCCACCCCCACCACTGCCGTCTGCTTAGGAGTTCTTTACCCAGTTCCTAGGGAGCCAAAGGACAATGGAGGAAGCTTTGCACCTCATCGCGCAAAACACTGCTCGTGGCCACCCACATCAACTAGGGACCGAGCCAAATTAGCATAGTACATTCAAGGAGTTTCTGGACACGAAGCCTCCAATCTTCAAGGTGGCTAAGGAACCACTGCAGGCTGATGAGTGGCTGAATACCATTGAGCAGAAATTTTGTCTGCTAAGGGTCACAGAGCACCTGAAAGCTGAATATGCTTCTCATCAATTGCAAGGACCAGCAGGGATCTGGTGGACACATTTTCTGTCATCTTTGCCTGCTAACGTGCGAGTGACCTGGGAATAGTTCAAGCTGGCTTTTAGGGGACACCATATTCCCCTAGGCCTGATGCGCATGAAAGCAATGAGGCTCACTCAAGGAACAAAGTCACTCACAGAATATATGCACGCATTCAACAACTTGTCCAGATATGCTCCAAGTTTCATGGATACTGAGGAGAAAAAGATAGAGAGTTTCAAGCAAGGTTTGGGTACTAAACTGATGAAGACCATGGCCAATTCTAGGTGTGCCACATACAATGACTTTATTAGTGATGCCTTGACTCAAGAAAACCACAACAACATGCATGCAGTTACCAAGGGTCGCAAGAGGGCATATGAGGCCGGTGCCTCTGGATCTTTCCAGTCGAAAGCGCCTATCACAACTAGGCCATAATTTCGTCCACCTGCACCCAAGTTTAGGCCTCCACCACCGAAAGCTCAGAATAATAGGCCATAGAAACCATTCCGTAAGGCGTTTACTATTACCTTACCAAAAGGAAATGGCAGTCAGGATAGCTCCACTAGATTCAGAAGTAATCAACCATGTTTCAACTGCAACCAACTGGGTCATTGGTCCAAGGAGTGCCCCACCCCAAGAAGAGTAACAACCAGAATTAGAACAATCAGAGACAGGCGAATGCCAGGGCATGTCAGGGACAAGTGCATTATACCGCTGTGGAGGAAGCCCGCCAGAGAAGTTGTTACGGCTGGTATGTTTCTCGTCAACAAGCATCCCGCTGTTGTTTTATTTGATTCGGGAGCTTCTCATTCATTTATGAGTCAAGCATTTGCATCTAGACATGATCAAGAAATAATTGAAGTAAGCAAAGGGGGTTTTAACATAAGTTCAGCAGGGGGAACTGTTACTACCAAAAGGATAGTAAAAAATGTACTCATCTCTATACAAGGGAGGGAGTACACAACAGATTTGATAATATTGCCTGGGTTATCAATAAGTGTAATTTTAGGCATGAATTGGATGAACGATCATGGTGTTCTTATTGACAATAGCACCCGTACTATTATGTTGAGAGAACCCATGGGAGTGAATGCTTTTCTAGTACCACTCTCCCGCAATTTCAAACCCCAACATTTAGCCTGTGCTATCCAAACCACCACAATATGTGATATCCCCGTGGTTTGTGATTTTCCAGATGTATTTCCAGAGGAATTACCAGGTCTACCCCCAGATAGGGATGTGGAATTTAAGATCGAGTTAGTGCCAGGTACGGCACCCATATCCAGAAGGCCCTATAGAATGCCACCCAATGAGTTAGCGGAACTTAAGGTTCAATTGCAAGATCTATTGGACAAGGGTCTTATCCAACCTAGCTCATCTCCGTGGGGATGTCTAGCCTTGTTTGTGAAAAAGAAGGACAAGTCACTAAGAATGTGTGTAGATTACAGACCACTCAACGCTGTGACCATCAAGAACAAATATCCGTTGCCCCGCATCGACATCTTGTTCGATCAGCTAGCGAAGGCAAAGGTATTCTCCAAAATTGACTTAAGATCAGGTTACCATCAGATAAAGATCAGACCGGAGGATATACTTAAAACTGCTTTCTCTACTATGTATGGCTTATACGAGTATTTGGTTATGTCTTTCGGACTAACAAATGCTCCAGCCTACTTCATGTACCTGATGAACTCGGTATTCATGCCCGAACTTGACAAGTTCGTGGTCGTGTTAATCGATGACATATTGATTTATTTAGAAAATGAGTCAGATCATGAAGAGCATCTAAGGATTGTCCTATCCAGACTGAGGAAACATTAGCTATATGCCAAGTTTAGCAAATGTGAATTTTGGTTGAGAAAAGTACCTTTCTTAGGTCACATTTTATCAAAAGATGGAATCTCTGTAGACCCATCAAAAGTACAAGAGGTCATGGATTGGAAAGCCCTAACTTCGGTTCATGAAGTTTGGAGTTTTCTCGGGTTAGCAGGATACTATCGTTGGTTTATTCCAGATTTCTCAAAGATAGCTAAGCCTATGACTAGACTACTTTAGAAAGATGAGAAGTACAAATGGACACCAGAATGTGAAATAGCTTTTCACACCCTCAGAACTTTGTTGACTACAGCACCTGTGCTAGCTCAACCAGACATTGAAAAGCCTTTTGATGTATTTTGTGATGCATCAGGAATAGGTTTAGGATGTGTGCTTATGCAAGAAGGAAGAGTAATTGCATATGCTTCTCGGCAATTGAGAAAACATGAAGTCAACTACCCTACACATGATTTGGAACTTGCAGCCGTTGTCCATGCATTAAAGATATGGAGACATTACTTGTTGGGCAATGTATGTCATATCTATACTGACCACAAAAGCCTCGAGTATATCTTTACCTAGCCAGAGCTGAACATAAGACAACGAAGATGGTTAGAATTGATTAAGGACTACAATTTAGAAGTGCATTACCATCTGGGTAAAGCTAATGTAGTAGCCGATGCACTCAGTCGAAAGTCCCATTGCAACACTGTGGAAGCATTGTTGGAAGATGGATTCAACTTGTTACATCCTGCTGTACTACACAATATCACAATTAGTTGTTCACTTGAGGGCAAAATCATAGAGCTACAGCAGACAGATGTAGGAATAAGTCACATCAAGAGAAAAATGCAAGAGCAGGAAACCAAACATTTTAGATTGGACAAAAGAGGTGTATTATGGTTTAAGGACCAGCTAGTGGTACCAAAAGACCGTGAGCTAAGGAATCAAATTTTAGATGAAGCTCACTCATCCAAATTGTCTATCCATCCGGGTAGTAGTAAGATGTATCAAGATTTGAAAACCCGTTTTTGGTGGACTAAGATGAAAAAAGAGATCACAGCCTATGTTGCTAGGTGTGATAACTGCAGTAGAGTAAAAGTTGTCCATATGAAAACTGCTGGATTACTTCAGCCATTGCCTATTCCAGGATGGAAATGGGAGGAAATCAGCATGGACTTTATCACAGGCCTTCCAATGACGCCACAAGGTCATGATTCAATATGGGTAATTGTTGACCGTCTCACCAAGTCAGCACACTTTATACCCGTGAACACACGGTATATAGTTGGAAAATACGCTGAGATATATGTTTCCCAGATCGTGAGACTACATGGAGTACCCAGGACTATAATCTCAGATCGAGGACCACAGTTCATAGCTCGTTTCTGGGAGCACTTACACCAGGCTTTGGGAACCAAGCTAATCAGAAGCTTAGCATATCATCCGCAAACTTTAGGACAGACAGAGCGAGTGAACCAAATCCTAGAAGATTTACTTAGAGCTTGTGTTATATCTTCAAAAGGTTCATGGGAGAAATGGTTACCTTTAGCTGAGTTCTCCTATAACAACAGTTATCAAGCGAGTGTCAAAATGGCTCCATTTGAAGCCTTGTATGGCAAAAAATGTAGAACTCCCTTGAATTGGATTGAGCCAGGTGAAAGGAGATACTTTGGTATTGATTTTGTCAATGAAGCCAAAGAGCAAGTACGTATCATCCAACAACATATGAAGGTAGCTCAATCAAGACAAAAGAGTTATGCCGACAGAAGAAGAAGACCACTAACTTTTGAAGTGGGTGACTATGTATACTTGAGAGTATCACCCATGAAAGGTGTGAAAAGATTTGGGATAAAAAAGAAGCTTTCGCCAAGATATGTAGGGCCATACAAAATTTTGGAACGAAAAGGAAATGTTGCGTATAAGTTACAACTTCCACCACAGATGAGTGCAATCTTTGATGTGTTCCATGTTTCTCAGTTAAAGAAATGTCTTCGAGTACCTGAAGAAGCTATTGCACCCACCAACGTGCAGCTTCAATTGGATTTGACCTATGAAGAAAACCCAATTCGAGTATTAGAGGAAATGGAGAGAGTAACACGGAGTAAGATTATTAAATTCTATAAGGTGGTGTGAAACAATCATAGTGAACAAGATGCTACGTGGGAAAGAGAAGATTATCTGCGAGAAGTTTATCCCATCTTTTTCCAAGAATGGTAGGTCTTGCAAATCTCGGGATGAGATTTTTATAAGGGGGAGGGGCTGTAACACCTCAGGTGTTAGCCTTGCATAACTTGACTCGCATAGCATGAGCATGATCATAAAGCATTCATATACAAGCTTTGACATGTGTAACATTCGATTGAAACATGTGCAACATTCTTATTATTTCATGTTTCCATGGGTATGTGCATATGATCATGAGTGGACACATGTACTTGGTGGATGTGAGTCACACAAACATGTAGCCACACCTAGGGTAGCAAATAGAACCTTGTTCAAGGTTACATTTCATAAACCAACACTTAAGCTTTCTTGTGATTACACTAACTAGCTCAATGAGTGACTACTACATGAAATGATTGTGTGACCTTGCAAATAGCTTAAACATGTTTAGAATATCATCATGAACAACTTTGGTATTTAGGGCTAGGGCTAATTTGGTCATTATGTCATAGTTTAAGTATGTACCATCTATGGAATGTAGCTTGTTTGACCAAGTTTGAACTAGGTGTTAGAGACCTTGCATGGAGGAGATCACTAAAGCAAAGTTGTAGTGTTTGACTTAAGGAACAACTTTTATTTTTAGGTCATTGACTGATTCAGCTCCTAGCATGCTTGAATGGGTCCCACAAAAATCAGCAACATCAAGATTTCAACACTTAACAAAAATTTTCTAAGTCTTGATCACTGACAGTGCTGTCACCCTGACTTTAGATTGATTTTACTCGAGATTGGTTGAGAGTTTGGGCGTGAGTTCTAAACAAGAAATGAAGATGGTACATCGGTCTACAAGTTCCATTTAGATGGTTTACGCAATAGAGCTACGGGTTAGCCATTAAATCATTGTCAAAACGCGCTGTCAGGCATCACCGTTCGGGTCTGAATCGACTGAATCGAGTTCTTCAGTGGCCGACACCGGTAGGAACCGCACGCCGCGTGGAGGTCGTGGTGGCCGCGCGTTGCCGTTGCCCTGACCGAGCAGGCCACGATGCGCCGGAGCGCGGCATTATCACGCCAGCACCCGCCCGCTCCTATCCGCGCCCTCATTTCGCATTTCCCGGCCCTCCTTCATCCTCGCACGCAGCCGCCGAGCTCCCATAGCACCGAGCAGCTCCGCCGTCGCAATAGCCAGCGCCAGCTCGCCCTCATCGCTTCTCCACCACCGCAACCTCTCCACCCTCGTCTCAGCGACTCACCGCGCCCGCACTAGCTCGCTGAGAGCGCTTGGTAAGCCACAGCAGCGCACACGCTCTCACCGGAGCTTCACCGCCATGTTCCGTCGTCGTGGCCACGTCGTTATAGTCTACCATTCCACGCGATAGCTGATGCGCTAGGTTCGCTGTAGGACACTGGTGCTCGTCTGAGCTTTAGGTCGAGCCGCCGAGGTCATCACCGGCGTAGCGCCGTCGTCCAGCGCCACCGATCTGCCATGGCCGCCATCATCGTCACTAGAGTCGATGTTAGGGCCGGGCAAGTAGTGCAAACGATGCGCCTCATCGAGTAGAATGTCTGGTGAAGATGTCACCGCCGGCGAACTCGCCACTGTCGAGTTCTAGCCACGCCCATAGAGTAGCGCCGTCGGCTCTGTTTCCGTCTCAATGACAGGTGGGGTCAACTGACTAGTGGGTCCCGCTTGTCAGCGACTCCCTGTATTAAAGCCAGTTCAGTTTGAATGCAGATTTCATATGTTTTGTAATTTTTGTATATTCAGTTTGATAGCTCCAAAAATTGTGAAATAAATTTGTTAGTGTTCCTTAGGAAGTGTAGTATTTAGGAAAAATATGTTCTTGACATTTACAGTAGAAATTTCTGGAGATTTAAATGGGGATTTGAAATGTGCTTTTGAATGCATTCAAATTTGTTTATTTTATATCTAGAGTTCCTTTGCTCCTAAATTTATGAAATTTTTGTGGTAAGCTAGTATTAGCAGATATGAACTCTGGTAAAAATTTGAGGACTAGTGCATGTGTAGATTTATAGTTATAGATTTTTCTTTTATGAATAGTTATTCCTTGCATAAATTTTTATAAATTATTTAGGAATCCAAAATTCATGAAATTTGTTGGAGGTAATCCTAGTACCATATGGATGCTAGGAAAAATAGGAAATCTATTGCTTGACACTTTTCAATAGGGTTTTCCATTTATGCTATTTCAAGCCTTGCTGCCTTATCATTGTTGTATAGGATGTTCTACTTGGTCAAATGACATGAAAATTTTATAGTAGTCCTTTGATAGCATTAGTAAGGCACTGTAAATTGTTGAGAATTTATGAAGCACATCTGGTATATGTTTATTATTTAACCTAGATATCGAAATAAAATAATAAAGGCATTTAAATAAATAGTTTAGGCTTCACCATTATATTATCTTAAATGTAATTGGTATGCTTAAACTATTGGTAGATTTTATGTTGTCATATTTTGAATGATTACATGAAGTAGAAGTATTGTTACTTTGTACTGCATATTGAATAATTTCCGAATAAGATTCTGGAGTTTGATGAGTTGCATGTTGAAAAAGATGTGAACTGTAAAAATGGTTAATCACAAAGTTGTAGAGAATTTGATAAGCTTTCCAGAAAGTCTAGGATCACTATATTTGGATTAGTAGAACTCCAATTATGAGTGAAACAAGTAGCTACTGTTTTATGGCATAATTGATGCATTATGAAAGTAGATGATTAAATAATCGAGAAGAGATATGCACCTACTCAATAAACATGATGCACTTGTTAACATATATGCATTCGTAATACTTATGCCACATTCATGCATCTAGGATCGGAGGAAGAGATCACGTTGCTGGAATTTGAAGAAGCAGAGGAAGGGAATCAGCAGGAGGATCCACAAGCCGCAGCTCCCGAAGGCGTGGAGCAGAACCCTGAAGAGCTTCTGGAGTGTCCTGACCACTACCCTACTTCCTTTCTACGAGGCAAGCCCCGAAGCATTATAAGTCTCCCAGTAATTTACAAATGTTTACTTATGTACTTATGATTGATGCATTAGGTTATAAGAGTTGAATGGAACCACTTGATGCATGTAAATTCCTTGTCTAGATATTAACCCTTTAACCGGTATAGGTCCAGGATCGAATATGCTTAGCCATGCTTAGACCGGTAGAAGTCGGGTGATGTCCTATCACCTATGAGATATAGGTGGATACCAGAGCACGGTTGGCTATATTGGCTATCGTGGAACAGAACCATGGGGTAAAAGAAAATCGAGACCGGACGGGAAGTCGATAGAGAAGCAACAAGACATGGAGGTCTTGGGTGTGGATCTATCCCCGTCTGTGTCGATTAAGGACCATACCGTTGTTGGCGCTTTTGACAAGATTGAACGCATGCCTCTCACTTAGCTGGCCGGATAACTCGTTCCGATCGCGAAGCCGAGTAATTCAACTCAGGCCGGGAATCATTCTGTTGTGCGCTCCTTCCGGGGAACGATCAGACTAAGCCCAAGGGCAGGCTTGGCCTCAGCATCCTAGCATCTGGTGTTCCAGATTGTGCGGCACGGTACGGACCCGCGTAATGTGTACCTGAGTTGTATCAAAGGTGACCTAAGGCTATCGTGGCTGGTAGACCTGGGTTTGTGTTAGGAATAAATTCCCAGCTGGTTGAAATCGATTCGAATCGTCGTCTCTCCCGGATAGTGAGAAACTTGGCTAGTCCCAACATCGTAGTAACTGTGTTATGAAACATGATGGTTCGGATGAATACAGAATTACAATACCTGCTATGGTTACTATTGTATGCTTCTAAATGATATACCACATGTTTGGCATAGGATAGTTGCTAATCTAGAAATGGATAGCTATAATCAACCTGGTAAAGAATTTGTAACTATACCATGATTCAATTGCCTTTTACGCAAAATGTTGTCAAGTTACGTCCACTTATATAGCCTTGCATAATCCTTGGAGTCATTTTATTTCTGGTTCATGATGGGTAAGTCTAGCTGAGTATCTTCTCGTACTCAGGGTTTTATTTCCCATTGTTGCAGATGGCACTATGTATCACGGTTATTGCAAGAGTTGCTTCTATCCCGCCGTGGATGAGGAGTAAGCCTTGGGCAGGCTTCTTTATTAATCCCTATCTTTGCTTTTATGGACCGTGATCCTATTTGGCACTGTATCACACTATGTTGGAAACTTTATTTTTGAACTTAATTGCTTCCACTTTATCTATCAAACTCGGTTTGTAATAACTTTTATTCGTACTCTGATGATGAAATGTATCTGCAAACATTATGTAATATGTGGCATATATGTTGAATCCTGTACAATCTTGGTTGTTGTAAATCGTTTATCGAGACCCGTCATGGTACTCGACGGACTACTGGGTTTATATGGGTTCAAGTATGACAGTGCGACCGCTTGCGGGCTGCCATTGTACTTGTACTCTTATAAATTGGTCGGTTCTACGATAGTACGCTCCTGCGAGGGATGCCAGTACTATGCGCGGCAGGCACATCTCCTGGCCAGGCCCTCCAAACCATTCCCATTACATGGCCGTTTGCCGTATGGGGGCTCGACATGGTCGGGCCTCTACAAAAGGCCCCCGGGGGCTACACCCATCTACTAGTAGCAATCGATAAGTTCTCCAAATGGATCGAGACTCGTCCGATCAATCGAATCAAATCCGAGCAAGCAGTGCTGTTCTTCACTGACATCATCTACAGGTTTGGGGTCCCTAACACCATCATCACCGACAATAGGACATAGTTCACCGGCAAAAAATTCTTGACATTCTGCGACGACCACCGCATTCATGTGGCCTGGTTGGCCGTAGGACACCCAAGGACCAATGGCCAAGTAGAACGTGCCAACGGCATGATCCTGCAAGGCCTCAAGCCGAGAATTTATAACTGGTTGAAGAAGTTTGGCAAGAAATGGCTCGCCGAACTCCCATCAGTCATCTGGAGCCTGAGGAACACTCCAAGCCGAGCCACGGGGTTCACGCCCTTCTTCATGGTCTATGGAGCCGAGGCCATCCTCCCCACTGACTTGGAATATGGTTCCCCGAGGCTACAGGCCTACAACAAGCAAAGCAACCGCACCACCCACGAGGACACCCTCGACCAATTGGAGGAAGCCCGAGACGTCGCGCTGCTGCACTCGGCCAAATACCAGCAAGCCCTATGGCGCTTTCAAGCCCAGTGCATTCAAAGCTGAGACTTGAAGGTGGGTGACCTGGTGTTGAGGCTGACACAAAGCAACAAGGGCCGCCACAAGCTGACCCCACCATGGGAAGGGTCGTATATCGTCGCCCAAGTGCTGAAGCCCGGGACCTACAAGCTAGCCAATGAGAAGGGCGAAATCTTCACCAACGCTTGGAACATAGAATAGCTACGTCGCTTTTACCCTTAAATTTCCAAGCATTGTATATATTGTTTCTCGGAATACAATTGAAAAGTGTTCTTTAGTTGTTCTAATTTTTCGAGAACCCCCCCCCCCCCCGAGCCCATCGTGGGTCTCGACAATACGATGACACTGTAAGGGAGACTCGGCTCTGCCTCCGTAGAACTGAGCCTCCCTCGGGGGCTAGATGGGGGATTCCCCCTAAGTCCCACGCACCATTTTTTAGTCGTTTTTTGAAAAAATTCCTACACCAAACCCTCTAGCACGCTCTGACGAATCGGTTGTGAAAAAACCAAGGACCGAAAGCCCATCTCAGGGCTAGAAGGCCGGTAGAGTTGTGAGATGGCCTAAGCCTCTAGGCTACGGTGCTCCCTCACCACCTTTCGCCCAGGGGATGGCTTAGGCTCCAAGGAAGTTTTTTTTGCGAAGAAATCTGATCAGAGACAACAAGAGGGAAGAGGCTCGGAAATATAAGACAAACGATTAAGAAACACGAGTACTTTAAAAGAAAGGCCTCGACGGCCACAAGCGTTATGATACAAAGTTAATTCCTACTCTATTTACATGGCCGCTTGGGCCCAGATCAAGGCTCAGGACCTACGACATCGGCAGACGGCGGGGGAGGGACCACCTCCTCTTCAAACAACGTTGCCAGCGCCGTGCTAGGGCCTTCTGCCGCCTCCAACAGCTTCATCACCACCTCATCGGCCTCCTTGTCATCATCGGGCAAGACGTAGCCATCGCTGATGGCTTGGAGGTCAACACCGACGTAGTGCGAGGCGATGACGGCCAGTACGCGCTTGACGCCCATATGCAGCGCTCCTCGGAGCCGCTCATGCACTTGACCGCTCAGTGCAATCAGACGGCTCCCAAGGGAGCTGCCTGACTGAACCCCCTCGACCACCAGGGCCTCGCAGGCGACATGGGTGGCACCCTTTAGCGTGTCGTGCTCCCTGATCTTGGTCTCGAGCACTGTCTGCACCACGATAGAAGACTCGGCTGCCCAAGTGACCTCCGCCTCTGACTCTATGACCACAAGAAATGGAATGGGGTTGAGCGAGAGGAAAAACAAGCCAAATAAGGATGGAAGCCTACGGAACTCACCCTTGGCCTTCTGCTCCCAGCGTCGGGCCTCAACCCAAGAGGCCTCGGCTTTCTCCTTCCAATGCAGGGCTTCGGCCCGGGAAACGATGGCCTCCTCCTTCAGGCGCTGGGCCTCGACCCGAGAAGCCTCGGCCGCCCTAGAAGCTTCACTCCCCAGCTCTGTGTCACACCAGGGAGTTAGGGAGTGAACATAAGAAAAAGCGAATAAAATAAGGGGAATAGGACTCACCCTTGGCCTTTCCCCTCCAAACCACAGCCTCGGTTCGCGAGGCCTCGACCGCTACAAGGGCCTCATCCAAGGCGCCTTTCATCAGCTGGTGCGTGCTCTGCTCTGCCCCTAGCTGTCCAGCAAGGACCTTGCCCAAGGACGTGGCCTCTCCAGCCTAGGACTTGAAGGTGTCCCGCTCACTGGCCACGCGGGTCAGCTCCTCCTCCAACAACTTGACCCGCACCGCCAGAGGGGCGACCTACTCCTAGGCCATGACCGCCTCGACCTTCGCGTTAGCACAATGAAGGCAAAGGTCCTCCACCTCTACGCTCCGCGCCGATAGGAGCTCGTTGGTGCCTGCAAGAAGGCCCTTCTGCCGCTGAAGCTGGTCCCAGACGTCCCTCTCCCGACAGAGAAAGACCGACTTCCTAAGGGACCGGGTCTCGAGCTCCTGGGGGAAACAGAACAGGGGTCAATCCCTACAAAGAAAACTCGGAAAAAGACCACCACATGAGAAAAGAAAGCATGAACCTGGGCGACTCCGAGCAGATCGTTGGCCACCATGGACAGCACCATCCATAGTGACCGCTCTGCCAGCTGGCGGTACTGCTCGAACGTGTCCCAGTGACCGCCCTCAGCCGCGTCCTCGAGGGCAAACAGAGGCTCCGCCTCAAGGTCGTCCCGGCTCTGCCACGGGACACACGGGTGATCCCACCCGTGGGGCTCAGGTCATACTTGCGTGAGGGCTGAGCTTCCCTCGCCCGGGGTTGGAACCAGCTGTTCCACGACACCGGCCACCTCGGCGCCGGCCATCTCCTGTGCTTGGGAAGTATCGTCGGAGGAGATTGAAAGGACGTCCACCTCCCGGGCGCTTTCCCACAACAACGGCAGGCCTTGAACCAAGGGTGCCACCGAGGCCTCCGCCACCTTCATCTCCACTTCCTGGGCCGACAGCCTCGTCGCGATCACGTCAGCCTTGGTGGTCCCGGGGGCTCCAGCCTCTGCCATCATGGCCTCGGTGGTCCCGGGGGCTCCGGCCTCCGCCATCGTGGCCTCGGTGGTCCCGGGGGCTCCGGCCTCCGCCATCATGGCCTCGGTGGTCGCGAGGGCTCCGGTGCCCACCGCAGCGGCCTCGATGGTCCTGGGCGCCGTGGCCTCCATCGTCTTGGCCTATGAAACCTCGGGAACCTCGATCACAGTGGTCTCGGTGGCCAAGGGAACCTCGGCCGCATCCGACCCACGGGCCTCGCCATTGCGGGGCGGAGGCGCTCCCTCCCCCGCCTGTGTCAGGGCTGCCTCGGTAGCCCCTCCTTGGGTGGCCGGCTCCTTCGGGTCGGCCCTCGCCGACGCCGCACCATGTTACAAGGCGGCTTGCGCCTCCGCCACCCAGTGGGCGGTGGAGCCGGGGTTAACCTTGAGCACTTTTAGGGGCGCCAAGGTAGGCACCTTCGTAGGCCGCTTTTGGCTAAGGACAAAATCTTTACAAGGTCAGCACAAGACAAAAGAACGAACGGAAAGCACTGTGGCTCCACCAAAAATACACCTACCTCGAGCGAGGCTGCAACCGCTTCGGCATGGCAACCCTTGTCTGTGTAGGCGGTGGCGGCGGCAGAGGCACGGCCTCCGTGTTCATCGGCATCGGTCGGTCCTCGACGGACCCCGACGCCCCATCGGTCCTCTGCGTGGGCAGTTGCGTCACCCCCGCCGCCACCTGCTCCATCGCTGCCACCGAGCCCACCGGGCTGACGGCACGCTTGCCCAACACCCACGCCTCGGGCATGTCGGCCTCGGCCGTGGGGCAGGCAATTGCCGACCCCGGGACAGCTCCTCTACCTCCCCCTGGGAGCGTCGGGCTACTTGCCGGCGCCCCGGGCACCGTCTCCCCTACGTCAGGGAGATGGTCCAGGGGACCCCGCCCCATCTCACCATCATCATCCCCGTCCGAGGCATCCGTCGATAGCGACGGTGATGGGGACTCCTCCAACGGGAGGTCATCCTTCCTTTGCTGCCAGCGACGCTCATCTAGTTTCTCACGCACGAGAATCTGCTTCATGCGCTTCGCCGCCTTGGCGTCCTTCCGCTTTTTCTGCGCCTCGTCGTGCGCCCGGTTGATCGCCCGCCGCCTCGCGTCCTCAGGAACGGGCGGCAGAGAGGCTCGCATGTCTCTCATCCCCTACAAGAATGTCGATCGCGCATAAGGGAACGAGAAATAATGAGAAATGGAGAAAGCTCGGGGGCTACAGCGGCGCACGACTTACTAGCGAGAGGAACCCCCGCGATGGGTGCTCCGCGATGGGGGTCAGGTTGCCGCCCCTCAGCTTCGCCTCCACCATCTCCCCCACCCGGCAAAGAATTTCCTCATCGGAAAGGGTGGAGGAGGACATCCGGATGCCCTCGTTTGGCTCACCCAGCCTCATCTCGAACAGGCACCGCCGCCGAGCCATCAGCGGCAGCACCCTCCGACAGTGGAAGGCGGCCACGACCACGACTGCAGTAAGGCCACGGCCCCGTAGCCTCTCCAGCCCCTCTAGAAGCGGTAGCAGCTTAGGCTGATCCTCCCTCAGGACGCTGTACTTCCACCTCTCCGGGCATCTCCCCACAATCCACCCAGTGTAGGGGGGAAGTCCGCCGTCATCGTTGCGGAGTAAGAACCAGCTCATGTACTATCGACGAAATATGGTTGATAGTCTACCTAGGGGTATGCCCAAGGTAGTAGATTGTCGGCAGACAGGTGTGCAAGCCACAAACAAGACGGTGACGCAAGACAGACATGAGGTTTTATCCAGGTTTGGCCGCCAAGAAGGCGTAATACATACGTCCTGCGTTTGATTGTATTGTTGTATGTCAATGAGAGATCTTTTTAGAGGGGTCCCCTACCTGCCTTATATAGTTCGGGGGGCATGGTTACAGATCTAGAAACTAATCCTAGTCAGTTACAATTGCCATAGGTGGCCGGATAAGGATTCCTATTGTAACCGACCAAGATCTTGCTTGACCACCAAATCTGCCTTGACTCCTTGCGTGGAACTCCGAATAGGTTGGCCGGGCCACACGTCGTCTTTTGGTGGACTGGTCCCACTGATCCGGGCTGGCCCAAGCTTAGCCGTAAGGGTATAGGGGTTAATCCCCCCATAGCTAGTCCCCGAGCACCATGTATTATGCTGTGACACGCCATTTTAACCTTCTCCGAATAGTGAGGCTTGAGTTCTTGACATCTCTGACCACCGTTGTCGCCGGAGAAGTAGGTTGTCCAAAGAATGTATGGTGCTCTTAAGAAAAAAGAAAAAGATTTCCGTCTTGCGAAGTGTGCCCACTTGTATTTCTAAAAAGAAATGTAAGTGCGTCTTGAAGCGTAGCGTCCTTGATCATCAGAGGCATAGGGGTCGAAAAACAAACACATTCACCGCAAGGTGAAGTGTGCCCACTTAGTCCCCGAGCCTGGTAGTAGGTGATGCAGGCACGTGGTGCCAGGGTCTAAAAAGAATTTCCACTGGAGTTAAGAATCCAATCGTCGTACAGGGCGATACGAGATGCACCGGCAGGTGCATCGTACCGATGTAGTCCCCGGGCTTGCTGGAAGGCAAAGTATGATTCTTGTAGCAAGGTCTAAATAAATGTCTCTCCGAGCAGTGGTTGGGACAGTCCCCGAGCACGGTAGTGGTCGGAGCAGTCCCCGAGCACGGTAGTGGTCGGAGCAATCCCCGAGCACGGTAGTGATCGGAGCAGTCCCCGAGCACGGCAGTGGTCTGGGTAGTTCCCAAGCACGGTAATGATCGGAGCAGTCCCCGAGCATTGTAGTGGTCGGAGCAGTCCCCGAGCATGGCAGTGGTCTGGGCAGTCCCCGAGCATGGTAATGGTCGGAGCAGTCCCCGAGCACAAGACATGCAGCAAAAAAACGAACACCGCTTGTACTATTATTTGGTGTATTTATTTATTTTCTTATTCTGTCAAGTCCAATCAGACACATCTGGTCAAAAAAGCAGATGGGTACAGCACGTCATACTGTCTTCTTGCCCTTTCAAACAGTCGCTTGGCACCTGTAAGGAGGTGCATCAGTGTGGGCCCTCTCACACTAGCAACGAAGAGGCGCGTACACTGGTAACAAAGGGGCGCGTTTATTGGCGTAGATCTTGAGGTTGTGAAAACAACCATCTATGGCGCGTGTGCATGTCTCCCAAGAATCTCAGGCGGATGAAACGGCGAAACTGTTGGTTATTTATAATATAGAACTGGTAAGTTACTTTTTACCGATCCCCATTACCATTCGCCGCCGCAGCCTTCTTCTTCCTCTTGCCAAACCCTATACCTTCGAAATCATCACCAGTCACCCCTCCACCGTATCCACCCCTTTAGCAAGGACAGATTAATGGCAAAGAGAGACACCCAAAAGAAAGCCGGAGTCATGGCGAAGGAGTGGTGGTAGTCAAGGAGCAATGAGCAGACCATCGAAGACCTCGTCACCATGGGAGTGCTCCACAACAAGGCACTCGCAGGATGGCGCTCGCCGGAAGGAGAAAGCTACCCCGATCCACAACCAGGTGAGATTATGGTTTTCGAGGATTTCTTCAAGCGGGGTTTTGGGGTTCCAGTGCACCCTTTCCTTCAGGGGCTCTGTTTGTATTACGAGATTGGGATTTGCAATCTGCATCCCAACTCAATTCTTCTTGTCTCCACATTTATCCATCTTTGCGAAGCATATGGTGGCTTCCAGCCCCATTTCGACCTCTTTCGCCATCTATTCTTTCTGCGGAAGAAAGGAAGCGGCGGCTCGAAGATAGCTGGAGCCGTATACCTCAATCTGCGTGACAGGATGAAGGCCCAGTACTTGCACTACCCTTGGAACACATCGCTAGACGACTAGTACAAGAAGTGGTTCTACATCCGCGAAGAGCTGAACACGATCACCCTGTGCGACATGGGGTTCTTCAAAAGAAGAAGAACAGCTGGTCGGAGAAGCCTGAGCACTTGGAACAGATCGTAGAACTCCTTGGGATGATCTTGTGGGAGAAACTGGATGGTCCAAGCATGGTCGGGAACTTCATCAGCCGAAGGATCCAGCCCTACCAGAGGAGGGTACATCCTGGCTACGAATACCAGGGTAGCGCAGATCCAACGAGGACCAGGAAAGAGGTGCTTGACAAGATAGAAATCAAAGCTAGGATTGGAGAGCTATTCAACTTAGCTGATCTGAATTATGTTAGGTTATGCGACATCGAACATGCCTTCAAGCTGGCCCGACCTCCCCCAAAGGTAAATTATGCTGCCTTGTACCTGTAGAGTTATGTTGTAACAAAAATTGACTGTGTTGTCGCCTTTATGTTTCCCAGAGTAATGGTCGTGACAGGGCAATAGTGTTCGTGTCTCCACCCCCTGGTGTGGATTGGCCGCAAGTTGCCGGCCTAACCGCCCAGACCAGTGCCAGGGCCGAAGACGTCGACTGGGCTGTACTCAGGGTTGGGGAGGAGGCAACGGCCAGGGCTGCTGGCAAGCGGCCGGCGGCCAGCAAACGTCGTTAGGCCATCTTCCCACTGTCAGATGATGAAATAGAGGATGCAGACATCTTCCGACTCGTCCCTCAAAAGAGGAGGAGACAACTGGAGTTGACGGAGCAGGGTGGCTCCTCCGTGCTAGCGGGGATCGCATCACCGACCACCGCAACGTAGAGGACAAGCGGCAAAGGGGTCGAGCACCAAGCCCCAGCGCCGATACTGATCGTGGAAAAAGACCCGGTGGCACCAGCCGAGCACGTGGAGCAAGCAAGGATGAAGAGACGCTCCTTCGCCACGTCATTCCGTGCTTCCAAGCTGTAAGTATTTGTAACCTTGATGTAAGCTTACAATTTGTATTGGATACTGTTGTCTTTTGAACTTATCCCTGATATATTAGGTCGGCATCCATCAAAAATCCCGATCAGCTAGCCGGGTGCGGCATGGCTTCGCCAGCAATGGCGGAGAGAACTGCCCAGCAGCCGGCTATTGTAACACCCTAAAAATTGCCTCTTTTTAAATAGAGTTCAAATGATTTATTTATGAATTTTGAGCACATGAAATATAGGAAATAAAAATTTTCATTAATTTAAAATTCAACATAAGGTAGTAACATGTGTGAGCATACATGCTGCTGCATCTTATTCATTGTGATGAATAGTGTTGATCCAAACTCCAAAGTAATTTGGACTGTTTTTGAAAAGGGTTTGAAAATGGCTTTGAAATAAAAGAAAAGAAAGAAAAGAAAATTTGAAAAATAAAAGTATTTTTAAAGTTATAAAGTTTATCTTGGAAAGCTTAATAGAATTGTCCATTTCTATTGAATGGGAAAGTAAATTTGAAACCATACTCGAATTGGATTTGAATTTAGCTTAGAATTGGAAGATTAGAAAAAGAAAAGGAATTGGAAAATGTAAGAACTTAAAAAGTTATTTTTGGAAACTAACCAAAAATTGGTTCATCTATGTTGGAATTAGAAAGTGTATTTTAAAGCATATTTATACTTGTTTGGATCACATTTGAAATTGTTTTGAATTAAGAAAGGAAATAAAATTCAGAAATAGAAAAGGATTTTTATTTGAAAAATATTCTTTTCTGCCCTTCTTGGCCCAACCTCGGAACCAGCCCAGCACAGGATTTGGCCGGCCCACCTCTTCTCTTCTCTTCCCGGCCTCGGCCCACTGCTGGTGGCCCAGCCTTTCTTCCTCCCACACGCGGCCCTTCCAGCACGCTCGCGTGGCCCAGCTTGGTGCCCCGACCCGCTCGGCATTTCTCGCACGCGCAGCCGTCCGCTTTCTCCCTCTCTCACTGCGCCTCTAGCCCTACTCATCAGCGCGCACCTACTCAGCGCCCAGCCTGCTCGGCCCATGCCTGCACGCGCTGTCTCTCCCCCTCACTGCGCTCCTGGCCCCACGCCGTCAGACGCCCGCGCGTCAGTCGCCCGCACGCGTCGCTTCTCCCTCTCGCTGCAAGCCGGCCTCGCACGTCAGTGCTGCCATCCCCTTCCCTTTCCTTCTTCCCCGCGCTCCTTCCCTTCTCTGCCCCGCTGATGGCGCACGCCCGTATGGAAATCCACTGCGCCGACGCTCCTACAAGGCAAGCCGCCCGCGCCCGTTTGGCAAGCGGCCAATCAGCCCCGCTCCCCTTCCTTATATGCCACAGCCCCGCCTATAAAGCCTCGGACCGAGTGCCTCCCTTCTCCCCTTCCCTCTGCCCTTCCGCCATTCGTCCGCGCTCAAGCTCACCGCCGCCGGTGAATCCTCCCCTCCCGAGCGCGAATGCCGTCGCCGAAGCCACCCGAAGCACCGCCGTACTTCCCCGCGCCCGTTGGTACTTCCCAATTCGCGTTTTGGCCTTGTTTTGCCCAGATACATCCTCACCCGTGTGCCTTTTCTCTCTACAGTCGCGGCCGCCGTCGACCAGCCTCTTTGGAGGTCTTCCAGACGCCGTGACCACCATCGTCGACCTCGCGGTAAGATTCCCCACCTCCCCGTGCTCTCCATTCCTCAAATGGCAGCCTAGAACGTCGTATCCGCAAGCTCGGCTCACCGCCGGCCATGGCGCCCTCGCCGGAGACGAGGTGCAGCCGCCGGTATCTCCCCCACGCGCCCTACGCCGTCAGATCAGAAAGGAATGGCCAAGATTAGATCTTACCTCTTCGTTAAGTGACCGGTCCACCGTGGACCGTGGACCCAGTCCACCCCGCCGCGTCAGCACGCGTCCACCGCCACATGGTGCACTGCACCCATCAGAAGCCGCCACGTGTTGACCCGTCAGCAGCCACGAGTCAGCCAGCAGTCAACCGTGCACGTTTTGCAGAAAAGCCTTCGCTTTTTCCAGTAATCAACCCGCAGTCCCGTGTAATTCAAAATAATTATTTTTCAGCCCTGATTTTATTCACTTTAGACCCTATAAATTCTAGAAATAGTATGCCCAGTCCAAAATACAGTTAAATTCAGATTTTTAATTGTTTTAATTCAAATTTGAGTTCAAATATTTATAGAAATGCCACTGAATCTCATTTCATGCGTAACTTTTGCGTTTTAAATCCGATTTCATCCGTTCGAATTGCGTTAGGACCGTATTTACATTTTCTACGTGTTTATACAACTATTATGCATGTTTTCAACACTTGAAATTCATGAGTAGATTTAATCTATTATTTAACTAAAGTAAAACTTGTTTAAATCATAACTTATTCGTTTCAACTCCGAAATAGTCCGTTCAAGTTGCATTTGTTTCATAACGACGAGATCTACGCTTTAGTACTGATGTTTACAACATTACTATTTCATAAAAATCATAGTTTAAATCATATCTTGATTAATGATTATGCAACTAGGTTTTATACATAAAATATGATTTGTTTTACTTTTGTTTTATAATACAAATCTAAAATTGACTTAATTCAATCCATATTGTTTATAAAATATCTTTTGTATATGAATTCATATAGTTAACATAAACGAAGCCTATAGTTTATTTTCCACGTATTAAGCAAATCTTTCGGTAGATGTATCTTTTTCATCGTAGCTTCGATTAGCGTGCTTCTCGCGACTGTGTGTTCGTAGTGATGCGTAGAATCGTATATCAATCTCTTTTACTTAATTTTTCTATGATTGGTGTACTGTTCTGATATAGATGCTATTGTATGCTATGCATGTATATGTATGGATGTTTGTGTGGTGTTCTACGATTACGTCCAGTCGGTGAGATACACGTGGTGATCTAAGAAGAAGAAGAAGAAGGACATCGAAGAATAAAGCTTACCGAAGGATCGGTGTGTAAGGCAAGTATAGCATGGGACTATCCTTATTACCTATTCACATTTAAACACTTAATTCATATTGCATGTGTCTACCTTGGCAACTATAGTAAATTCCCTAGCTAATTGATATCCTGGATTCCTTGACACCTTTGGACAATGCATTGGGATAGTTTTTGCTAGTGCTTAATCAAAACCATGATCTTGTAACTTGACTAATGATATATGCAATAAACATTAAAATATGACTTTTTAGTAACATGGAATTAGGGGGCTCAAGTGTTTATATGCTTCAGATTCCTCTCCCTAAGGACTTATCAGTAAGCGATCATCCGGGACTTACAGTACAGCTGTGAGGGCCATATGGCTCTAGCTTTAGCTCAGTATGAGGATCTTTTCTAGCTTGTTAGTGGTTACCTTTCAGGCGTGGGGTATGTTTCCTTTGCTGCTAGGAAGTGTGTACCGTGCTGCGATGCCCACGCATGCCACTCCTAGAGATGGGCCACATACGCCTGGCGGCCCTAACTTGTTAGACGAAATCTTTTGAAAGCCTTCATAGTGAACCCTACCGACCTTCCTTGAAAGTGGGTCAAGAGAATAGCTACCTCGGGCGAAAGGGTAAATCACAACTCACAATGAACGTGTACAAACTCTGCAGAGTATAAAACTATTATAACAGCTGTACTCACGGACACGAGCGGCCTTGGACCCTTATGGAATAGAGATGATCACTAATGGATAATGATGATGCTAATAATTAACTGTTTATGCTATACATTATTCATGTTTACCTGATCATGTGTTTATGGGAATGATAATTTCTTTGCCACTCAATTGCTTAAAAAGATGATCTATTAAAGCTAATCATAGTTAAACCAGTGTCAGCCTTTTGAGCCTCATGAACCCCATGATATAATTGTTAAGTACGACATGTACTTACACTTGTTTTACTTTTCTATACATTGGATAAAAATACTGGATGGGTACCAGATTGCTGGTTTGGAGGAGTTAGGCTTGTGGTCAACCAGTTAGTCGTCCCTGTGGATTTAGAGTCTTCGCCTGAAGATCGAAGTCAACTTTCCACTGTCTTAACTCTAAGGTTATTTTTTTTACTAATACGTTATGTAATAAGTATTGTCTCTTGATATTACCCTGATTTGTGGCTATATGTGAGATTTGACTTCCTGGGCTCATATATAATGTGTATCTGGTTTTGTCTTTAAAACTGGGTGCTACAGCTATGGAGGAACATGTAGAAGAAAATCCACCGGAGCCTCAGCAGATGAGCGGCCAGACGACAGTCCCCGAGCAGCTGGTCGAGAAGAGAGCCGAGCCAAGTACAAGTGCTCCAAGCACTAACCTTGCTGAGGGGGATACTTCGGCTCTAAGGGGATCAGACCAAGCCGAGGAGCAGCAGCCGGAGGTGACACAGAGCACGCTTGCCGATGCTATGGCTCGTGGGAAAGCCATAGTGGTCGTAGAGACTACAAACTCCAGACAAGCGCCGCTACCTGAACAAGAAGCCGAAGAGGACAAAGTAGAAGAGGTCCTGGGCTGTCCCCAAGACAAGTGACAACATGTATATGTGTCGCGCTGGCGAAACGACCAGTGGGTTATGCATGAGGAAATCCCAGAGGTCGAAGAGACCATGAAAGTTGAACGAGCGGCAAAATGTCTGGTGACGGAAGTCCAGGTATGTTTGGCTTGACCACTTGATCCTGCTATCCAGTCGAATTGTCTAACTTAGCTTTTTTGCATGCAGGACTTGATGAAGACCGCAAGGTACCGGAAAAAGTGCTTCGACCAGATCGAGGGAATCACAGCAAGCAATAGAGAACTGGCGACCAAGGTGGAATGCTTGCGCCACCAACTTGAAGCCGCCGACCAGGAGAGGACGGAGCAAGAGGCACAGAACCAGAACCTGGTCGTCCAGCTTAGTAACAAAGAGCAGGAAAAAACAAGTAAGTTGTCATTTTATCACAACAAGTGCATGACATGTGTTGTTGCATAGTTGGTAGTAACGGCTGTAGTGCAGGCTTAGAAGCTGAAGTAGTCCGTCTCCAAGAGGAGAATAGCCGTGTGGCCATAGAGTGTGGTCGCCTGAAGGAAGACAACAAGAAACTGGCGCACGACCAGTCGCAACTCTAGGACCGCACAACCAAGATGAAGGAGGAACTAAAAAGTAAATGTTCTAGACCACCTTGCTCACTCTGTTGCCCGCCTTATCCTGTCATGGCGTAACATTTTAATGTCTTGTGCATGTTGCAATTTTAAAAGTCAATGCCAAGAAGCATCTGGAAGCCATGATGAAAGATCGTGACGGCTGGAAGGCGCGATGCCTAGAGATCACCGAGGATCGGGACACATGGAAGAACCGGTGCCAGGAGGTGGCAACTGGCATTTTGCCCGTCCTCGACCTTATCGACCCGGCGCTTACAGAAGAAGTGCTAAGGACGCCGTAGCTTGGACTGGTCGAGAGATGCCGAAAGGCATGGGGATGGTTCCAAGAGTTCATGAAGGAGGCGGGTGAGTACACAGGCACACATGTGCTAAGCATGGTGCGTGCCCACTACCCCCTGATCGATCTCAAGCGCCTGGAGGCTGGATACCCGAAGGAGGTAGATTCAGACAAGGTCGAGGAGCTTCGGATGACCCAACTGGACCTGTCTTCAAAGATAATTGGCGATATTAACCTGTGTGGAGGTGGGGCAGCACCTGTACAGGGTACACCATCAACAAGTCAGCTAGAAAGGCCATCAATTGCGAGCCAACCAGCGAAACCTGTGGTCTCGACCAGCCAGGCATTGGCGGGGCCATCCTCTTCACCTCGACCAGTACAAGAGTCCCCGAGACTCGAGCAGGATGTCGGGAGCAGCGAGCAGCGGGTGCCACATGCCCCGACCAGCCAATAGAATAGGCTAGAGCTATGGAAGAAGGATATAGTTGTGTTATTGTAAACTTTGGCCTCTTCAGGCAAGCTTGTAATAACGTAACTGTATATCATTATAAGCTTGTTTGTTTTGTATAAAACGTATTTAAGCTTGAAACTCATGTTGGTGTAACTAAGTGAGAACATGTAAACATTCTGTTTAGTTGTACCATTTTACTCGACACGTCATCCTGAAAGGTTTGTACGGCCCGAATTTGCCATGTGGTCGGAGTGTGAGGTGCATGACCTATGCACACGTAGACACGAATAAGTCAAACCAGGGGGGACCTGCCGATCACCCGTAGCATAGAGAGTGGATCCCATGCACGCGTTGGGAGGAACCGGAGACAGGGCCTGCTCCAAAAACCCTAGAACGAATGGTGGTCGGCTTTGAGTGGCTAAGTTAGAATAACCGTAAAATTCGAAGTGACACATTAGAGTGGTCGAAGAAATCATAATAGCTTTATTGAATGAAATCGAAAGTACAAGAGGAGTACATATCTTAGTAGTTAAGCATAGAAACGCCTAAGCTTATCAATGTGCCATGAATTGGGTATGTCCGTACCATCTAGGTGAGCTAACCTATAAGACGTTGGTCGTGTGACCTCCTTGATCATGAAGGGCCCTTCCCATGGAGTTGCGAGTTTATGGACACCAGCCTGATTCGTCTTCCACTTTAGGACCAGGTCCCCGACCATGAAGAACCGCTCTTAAATGTTCTTGTTGTAGTACCTGCGCAAGACAGCAAGGTATTTGGCTGTACGTACACAAGAATCGAGCCGCTTCTCTTCTGCACTATTCACTTCTAGCTCCCGTACTTCGTTGACCCTGCCTTCATCAAAGTTCTTGACCCGTGCTGATCTGAAAGCTATATCTATGGGGAGGACTGCCTCAGCGCTGTAAACCATAAAGTATGGGGAGATGCCGGTGTTACGACTGGGCTGAGTTCTGAGGCCCCAGACCATGGTTGGTAACTCTTTGAGCCATCTTCCGGGAGCTTTGTCATTTTCTCTGTACATCCTCTTCTTCAATGCATCCAAAATCATGCTGTTTGCCCGCTCGACCTGTCCATTAGCTCTGGGGTGCGCCACCGAGACGTATTTTACTACTATGCTTCTTTCATCGCAGAAGTCCCAAAAAGCATTCCCGGTGAACTGAGTACCCAGATCAGTAATGATACTATTGGGTATGCCAAAACGGTGGATGACCTGGTCGAGGAACGTAACAGCCTTTTCTGAGGATGCCTGTACTAGAGGCATATATTCTACCCACTTAGAAAATTTGTCAATCAACACAAAGACACATGTGAATTTCCCAGGAGCCGGTTTGAAGGGCCTGATCATATCCAGTCCCCAGCATGCGAAGGGCCAAGAGGCTGGTATTGTCTAGATCTCATGTGCTGGTATGTGGATTCGCTTGGCAAAGAACTGACAACCCTCATAGTGGCGGACTAGCTTCTCTGCATCGGCTACTGCTGACGGCCAATAGAACCCTGCTTGGAAAGCCTTGTCGACCAGCGTTCTCGAGGTTGCGTGGTTACCACAGGAGCCGGAGTGGATTTGATCCAAGAGATGCTCGCCATCTTCCTAGGTTATACACTTCATCAAGATTTCCTCTTTTGCGTTCTTGTGCCATAGCTTTCCATCGACAAGCAGATACTGCTTATTGCGACGCATCAGGCGCTCGTTTTCTGTTCGATCAGTATAACTGCTGCCATCTGTTAGGTACTTGATGAAAGGTATTCTCTAGTTGGGCTCATGAGTGGTCGGAGGTGGCTCGGTGGTGCTCGACACCGGAACTGTAGCCACCAATTGCTTGTCTTGAGGCTTGTCGACCGTGGAATCTTCCTCTTCGATCAAAGGCGTGAGTAGGTCTTGGACAAATACGCCATGTGGGACTTTGGCTCGGGATGATCCTAACTTTGACAGTGCATCCGCTGCTTGATTTTTGTCCCGGATCACATGTGTGTACTCGATGCCATAGAACCTACCTTCTAGCTTTCTGATCGATTTGCAGTATGCATCCATCTTTTCACTAGTCATGTCCCAGTCCTTGTTGAGTTGGTTGATGACCAGAGCCGAGTCTCCATAGACATAGAGACATTTAACACCGAGCTCGACCGTAATGTGCAAACCATGTAGGCATGCTTCGTACTCGGCGGCATTATTAGATGCTGCAAAATAAATCCTAAGGACGTACCGGAGCTGGTCCTTGGATGGTGACACGAAAAGGACTCCTGCCCCTATGCCATCGATGTTGAGAGAACCATCAAAGTACATCTTCCAATACTCGTTGGGCCCTTGAGAAGTAGGCGTGCTTAAGTCTGTCCACTCGACGATGAAATCAACGAGCGCCTGAGACTTGATTGTAGTACGGCTTGCGAATTCCAAGGAAAAAGGACATAGCTCCATTGCCCACTTGACGATACGCCCATTCGCATCCTTGTTGCTAATGATGTCTCGCAGAGGGTACTCAGTCATGACCACCACACGATATCCATCGAAGTAATGTTTCAACTTTCAGGATGTTATCAGTATGGCGTAGATCAATTTTTGGATTTGTGGGTACCTGGTCTTGGATTCATTGAGCACCTCATTGATGAAATAGATTGGTCACTGTACCTTGTAGACGTGGCCGGGCTCGTCGCGCTCGACCACCATGGCCGTGGAGACCACTCGATTAGTAGCCGCAATGTAAAGCAGGAGTGTTTTGTCTTCTCTGGGAGCAGTGAGGACCAAAGGTGATGTAAGGTATTGTTTTAGCTATGTGAAGGCAGCGTCTGCTTCCTCCGACCACTCAAACTTTTCGGATGCTTTGAGCAGTTTAAAGAACGGTAATCCTTTTTCACCTAATCATGATATGAAACGGCTGAGGGTGGCCATGCATTCGGTAAGCTTCTGAACATCCTTCACCTTTTTGGGTGGCTTCATGTCCAAGACAACTTTGACTTTCTCTGGGTTAGGGCGTATGCCATCGTGACTGATGACGTTGCCAAGTAGTATGCCAGAAGGAACACCGAAGATGCACTTCTTTGGGTTTAATTTCCACTAGAATGTGTTAAGGGCTGCAAAGGTGCGTTCCAGGTTGTCAACAAGGGTATGTGCTTCCTTGGTTTTGACAACTATATCATCAACATAAGCCTCGACGAGGTCGTCTTTTATCTCTTCTTTGAGGTAGGCCTGTATAGCGTGTTGGTAGGTAGCCCCAGCGTTCTTGAGCCCAAACGACATGGTCGTGTAGTAGTAGGCGCCGAAAGGCGTAATAAAAGATGTCTTGATCTGGTCGTCCTTTTTGAGAGCGATCTGGTGATAACCAGAGTAGCAATCGAGAAAGGAAAGCAGCTCACAATCGGCGGTTGAATCTACGACCTCGTCTATGTGAGGTAAACCAAAGGGGTCCGTAGGGCAGTGTTTGTTGAGATCAGTGTAATCAACGCACATTCTCCATTCATTATTCTTTTTGCGTACAAGAACCGGGTTGGCTAACCACTCCGGATGATACACTTCTTTGATAAATCTGGCTGCCAAAAGCCATGTAACTTCTACCCTAATCGCCTCCTTTTTGTCATGAGCGAACCGTCATAGCTTCTGCTTGATAGGTTTGGCCTTGCCGTTGACATTCAAGGAGTGCTTGATCAAGTTCCGAGGTACATCGGGCATGTCAGCAGGTTTCCATGTGAACACATCCACATTGCTCTTCAAGAACCTGACGAGCGCGTCTTCCTATTTGGGATCCAGGTTGGCCTCGATAAGGGCCGTTTTGCTGGGATCGTCGTCGACTAGCTGGATCACCTTGTGCTCCTTGGACTTGATGTTCTTGCATGGAGCCTCGAGCTCTAGGATCTTCAGGTGGTTGGCCGAGGTCTTCTTGGCGTCGAGCATGGTCTCGGCCATGCGAATAGAGAGGTTGTGAGCCTCTGCTATTTTGAAGTTGTCGTCCTCACAAGTATAAGCTACGTATACGTTGCCCCTGAGGGTTAGAACTCCTTTCTCGGTAGGCATCTTGAGCACCAGATACCTGTAATGAGGTATGTCCATGAACTTGGTGAGCGACGGTCGACCAAGAATAGCATGGTAGGTGCCGTCGAAGTCAGTGACCACGAAGTTGACGTAGTCGGTGCGGAAGTGGTCTGGGGTCCCGAATTGCACAGGTAGCATGATCTACCCGAGAGGTGTAGAGCTCTGTCCGGGGAGAACACCCCCAGAACTATGCCTCGTACGGCATGAGATTCGCCTGGGTTATCTTCAGGGCGGGCAGACTGTTCTTGAACAGTATATCGATGGAGCTGCCACCGTCAATCAGCACTCTGTTGAACTGAACCTTGTTGATGCAAGGATCGAGGACCAGGGGAAAACGTCCTGGCTCAGGTATTGCGGCCCATTGGTCCTTTCTGCTGAAGGAGATCTCGCGGTGAGACCATGGAGGGAGCTGTGGATTGGTGAGGAGGTTATCGGTGTTGGCCACGTTCAAGCAAGCACGGGCGAGCAACTTGCGTTCTCGTTTGGTCTCGATGGACACTTTGCCTCCGATGATGGTGTGCACATGATCGGTTGGCTTGACATACTTGTGACGGGGATCTACGTCTTCATTGTCATTGTCCTCATTGCGCTGTTCCCCTACGTCGTTAGGCTTGTCGGATGTATCCGGAGCCTGTTGACGCGTGTAGATAGACTTGAGAACGCGACAATTCTCCATGGTATGGTTTGACTTGGGATGGAGCTGGCAAGGCCCTTTCAATGCTTTGGCATAGTCGTCTTCATAGTTACAACGTCCGCCGCCTTTTTTAACGGTGTTGACCTCACCGTCGTCTTCCCGAGCACGCTTGCCCCTATAATCGTCACGGCGGTTACGCCGCTGATTACGTTGGTCGCGGTGGTCGCGGGAGTCGTTGCGCTGGTTGCGGCGGTCAAAATTGTCATTCCGACCACGGTTGCCGTGGTAGTCGTCGCGGTGTGGGGGGTGGTCGGAGCGTGGAACCCTTGCTGCTTCTTTGATAATTATCTTTTTAGCGTCGTTGGTGTCCACATATTTCTTAGCGGTGGCCAGGAGCGCTGTGACAGATTCAGGCCTCTTGCCCAGGAGCTTGTCCCTTAGGGCATCATGGAAGCGGAGGCCAGTGATGAAAGCCTCGATTGCCTCGTTGTCGGAGATTGATGGGACCTTGATGCGCATCTCCGAGAAACACCGGACGTACTCACGTAGTGGCTCATCTTTTCGATCTCGAATTCGTTGCAGATCATATTTGTTGCCGGGTTGCTCGCAAGTAGCAATGAAGTTGTCGATGAAGGCTTGCTTGAGCTCTTGCCAAGAATCAAAGTAGTTCGCCGGCAAGCTGACCAGCCATTGGTGACCTGCATGGCCAACAGTGACTGGGAAGTAGTTAGACATGACGTGCTCATCAGCCATGGCTGATCTGCACGCAGTTTCGTAGAGCATGACCCATAATTCGGGGTTCTCCTTGCCGTCGTACTTCTAAAGTTTCTCGAGCTTGAAGTTCTTGGGCCATATGACTTAGCGAAGGTGTGGAGTAAACTGCTTCAAACCCAGTGGGCCGTGGGTAGTGTCGTATTCCATACGGCGATAGCATTCGTGGGATGCACGATCATTGGCTCTCTGGTTGATGCGAGCACGCAGATCATGTCCTCTGAGGTAATGGCGGAGATCGTTATTGCCATCGCGGCGATCTCGGTTGCCATCTAGATTAGCCCTACGACCGTGGTTATCGCGGCGATTGTCGTGGTTGTCTCAGCGGTTATCGTCTCAGACATCGTGGCGGTTGTCCTCCCGATGGCGGTTGTCATCGCGACCACCATCATGGCCACCGTTTCCGCCTTGACGGTTGTCTAATGGGTCATTGTTGCGCGAGCCATGTTGGTTGGGTGGCTGTGAGCGACTTGAGTACTGGCGGCTATGGCTTGACTCAACTGAGACGGATGGAGCCCGAGCTTGATTTACAATCTCTGCGGTCTGGGCCATAGCAGCCATCAGATAGGCTTGTATTTCATCATGAACTGCTTGGGTTTCCGGGGTATTGGGTAGCCGTTGCATCGTCGCCATAGCAACGGCTACGTTGGCGCTTGGAGTCCTGAAGACCTGTTTGTCCCCCACCCTGTCAAAAGCATTGTTGAGGTCACGTGGCTGGACCCTTATGTGTCTGCCTCCTCTTCTGCTTCGGCTTTGATTTGTCGGCGATTAAACCGGTCAATATTGCATGCTTCGCATGCGATCCTTTCTTGCTCTATTTTGCCAACTACTGGTGGCTCGTCATTGCTGACAACATTGATCAAATCCCCTCAGCTTGGTGGGAAAGATGGGAATTGTGGGAACCCCGGAGCGTGGTCTGCGATATCCAGATCGTATTTGATGCCTTCATCGTCGTGATGTTGAAGCTCAGTGTGGATGGAGGCATTAGATGCGATGCCAGACGAGGAGCTGGAGTCACCCTCTTGGACCGTGTGGACGGATCCTTCTTGATAATCCTCAATCCAGATCATGTTGATGAAGTTGCTTGGCCTCGGCCGTGGCTGATGTACAAAACATAGATCCGAGCAGCGTTGTATGTTATATGTGTAGTTGGAAGCAGCGTTTCATAGGCCATAGGGCTAGGCCTAGTAGTTCTCCATCGAGGCTCCATACTCGGAGAGCCAGAGGCCCATCGTAGAGGCTGGCTAGCGACGAGCGGAGCGCCCTTCAGGAGTAAATATGACCACGAGATCTATACCAAGTCATGCAGGATGGCTGGCCCGAGCTGGTCGAGTAGATCTATTGTGGGGAGTGGCTACCTGCTCATTAGGTTGACTTTGAATTGCACTTACCAGAGCTAGGGTTTTAGCGAGTTTGGTGTCGACCCGGTCGATGGAGTCGAGCAGGTCAATGTTGTCGATCTGCTTCCCTTTGTAGTGGGGGAGCGGACGACGGGTTGTCGGCGTGGCTGAAGATAATGCAGGTGTGGTCGGAGCCAGATGTGCCATGGTCGGAGCCAGATGTACCATGGTCGGAGTCAGATCCATTGTGGTTGGAGCTGTATCCACCATGGTCGGAGCCGTAGCCGATGCAGGTGAAGCAGTGGTCGACGCAGATTGAATCTGCGCCTCCTCCATAGTCATGGCGATGAAGTCGTCGGAGCTGGTGGTCCAGGTGATCTGGCCGATGGTGAACGTGAGGCCGTTCGGCATAGCCATAGAGCCGGAGATGATGACCATCTTGTTTGCTTAGAGAGCAGTACGCACACCCCCTACCTAGCGCGCCACTGTCGATGAAATATGGTCGGCAATCTACCTAGGGGTATACCCAAGGTAGTAGATTGTCAGCAGACAGGTGCGCACGCCACAAATAAGACGGTGACGCAAGACAGACATGAGGTTTTATCTAGGTTTGGCCACCAAGAAGGCGTAATACCTACGTCCTGCGTTTGATTGTATTGCTGTATGTCAATGAGAGATCTTTTTTAGAGGGGTCCCCTGCCCACCTTATATAGTCCGGGGGGCAGGGTTATAGATCTGGAAACTAATCCTAGTCAGTTATAATTGCCATAGGTGGTCGGATAAGGATTCCTATTCTAACCGACCAAGATCTTGCTTGACCACCAAATCTGCCTTGACTCCTTGTGTGGAACTCCGAACAGGTTGGCTGGGCCACGCGTCGTCTTTTGGTGGACCGGTCCCACTGATCCGGGCTGGCCCAAGCTTAGCCGTAAGGGTATAGGGGTTAATCCCCCCACATGTACCATTGACGATTGGATGACGCGAGCTGGGCCAGGATGTAGAGGTGCTGGCGGTCCTGGTGCACTTGGAGAGTGCAGCCACCGGCCCTCACCGCTTTCCTCGTGCCCATCGGCTTGGTGGTATGCCCCGCCTAGAAGAGATGGAGCCACAACTCCCAATGGGGAGCAATCCCCAAATACCCCTCGTAGACAGCAACGAAGATGGCCGCCTGCGAGATGGAATTGGGGTTGAAGTTGTGGAGCTCCATGCCATAGTAGTGCGGGAGCACCCGCATGAACCGGTCCGCCGGAATGCCAAGGCTGCGCTCGTGAAAGGAGACGAAGCTCACGACATAACCGTCATGAGGCCTCAGCTCTGGCTCGCCCGACGGAGCGATCCACTCCGGCCTATTGGGGTCCGTCACCGGACGAAGGAGTCCATCGTCGACGAGTGACTGAAGCATCTCCACGGTGACGTCAGATGGATCCCAAGGGTCTGCCTCGATGACAACGATGTCGCTGGCCATGAGTGCGATGGTGAGTTTGTCTCTCTCTTTCTCTCTCTCCTAGCTCGCCCATCTCCCTTCTTCTTCCCGGTGCCCGCTGCTCTAGCGATGGCTTAATGGGGGCAGAGCTAGCACATGCAAGGTAAGGTTGGGAGGGGCGAGACTTGTTGTGTATTTATGCAAGGTAAAGGTGAAATGGACGAGCGACGAAATCGGGGAAGTTTCCCCTAGATCCGGTGTGGTTAACCCTGATCCGATTTTATCGCCCACATGCCCACCTTCTCCTCATTAATTGCGAGAACAGTTACGTCCCATCCGACTGACACCACGCCGTGCCCGACCGCGGCAGCAGTGGGCGTCGTTCCATCTCCCTAGAAAATCACCTCAAAAGGCGCGCTAGCTGTTGTCAAGCCGATGGGGGAGACATTCCCCCACCCTATTCCTTTCAGATGAAGGAACCGGGCACCGAGCCTATTATGGTCTAGGGGTTCGAAGGCTGGGCCCCTAAGGGTTTCGACAGCCGCCCCAGGGCAACAGAGTCAGGGACGACCATGGGTGAGCCCACACGGGGCCGAGACCCAAGTAAGCAAAACGCTTGGGACACCCTAAGTCGTGTCCGAGACCGGCAGGGAGGTCTCCGAAAGGGATCCCACCGTAGGGAGGCGCCGAGCCACCGAGGCCCAGCGAACGGCCTCGGCACCCACTAGAGAAACCCTCTGGTACTCTTGGAGTGTATCTCTAGACCACTAGCTGACCCCTAGCAAATGGGGTATGGGCCTCCACTCGGACTCACCCGATAATAGCTCACCGGAGATGCCGTCGCTCACGCCCATCGAGGGTAGCTTGGCATATTCCACCCCTCCTTCCGAACGAAAAGGAAGCGCGAGGGTCATACAAAAAGCCAGGGGAACCCCTGATGGCCCTCTCGCTCTGTGCAGGGGCTAGGGGGCTCCTCCCGCAACCTTGCCGAGACCCAGCGGCCTAGGCTCGTGCACGAGGGGGCTTGGCAAAACAACCCCTCCTTCCGAACGAAAAGGATGCGCGAGGGTCGATTAAAAAGTCAGGGGAACTCCTGATGGCCCTCTCGCTCTATGCAGAGGCTAGGGAGCTCTTCCTATAGATATGCCGAGACCCCGTGACCCAGGCTCGCACCCGAGGGGGGCTCAGCAAACAAACCCTCACATGTGAGGGGCGTACAAAAAGCCAGGGGAACTCCCGATGGCCCTCTCGCTCCATGTAGAGGATAGGGGCTCTTCCTGCAACCTTGCCGAGACCCGGCGACCCAGGCTCGCATCCGAATGGGCTCGGCAAACAACCCTCCATCTGAACAAAAAGGATGTGTGAGGGTCTGACCGCCCTCTCGCTCCGTGTGAAGGCTCGGGGGCTCCTCCTGCGCCCAAGGCAAAGACAAGCGACCTAAGCCCGTGCTAGAAGTTTCATTACAAACACGATAAAGGGCACCGAGCCCATTACGGTCTAGGGGTTTGAAGGCTGGGCCCCCTAAGGGTTTCAATAGCCACCCCAGGGCAACAGAGTCAGGGACGACTATGCGCGAGCCCACGTATGGCCAAGGCCTGAGCAAACGATCGCTCGGGACGCCCTAAGTCATGTCCGAGACCGGCAAGGAGGTCTCCGAATGGGATCCCACCATAGGGAGGCACCGAGCCACCAGGGCCTAGCGAACGGCCTTGGCACCCACTAGAGAAACCCTCTGGTACTCTTTGAGTGCGTCTCTAGACCACTAGCCAACCCCTAGCGAATAGGGCATGGGCCTCCACTCGGACTCACCCGATAACAGCTCACCGGAGATGCTGTCGCTCGCACCCACCGAGGGTAGCCTGGCATATCCCCCCCTCCTTCTGAGCGAAAAGGAAGCATGAGGGTCGCACAAAAAGTCAGGGGAACCCCTGATCGCCCTCTTGCTCCGCGCAGAGGCTCGGGGGCTCTTCCTACGACCTTGCTGAAACCCCGCGACCTGAACTCGCACTTGTGGGCTCAGCAAATACGAGAAAAACTTCTCACTCAATACGAAAAAGCCCCTGGAGGAGTGGATCCACTCCTTTAGGGCCTCGAGGGCTACACTCGGTGGGTGCGCTCGCCCGCACCCACCGAAACCTCAGAAAACAAATCCTTACAGGAGCGGCTACAAGCTGAGTCTCGACAAACCCTCAGGAAGAGTGCTCGCACTCCCCCTAAGGCTCGGGGGCTACTGTCGGGTACCATAAAACGGGGTACCCCGAGCGTACACCAAAAGAGTCACTTAAACCCCATCAACAACGAAGCCAGAAGGTAAGCCAGGGGTTCACCACCGGCCCCGTCCGAGCCCACCGGATCTCCGCCTCGCCTCAGGCCTCGCATGGGAGGTCTCGACACCCTGACGAAATCTCCGCCTCGTGTGAGGCCTCTCACGGAAGGCCTCGGCAAGGAGCCCAATCTCCGTCTCGCCCCAGGCCCCATGCGTACAACCTCGAACGAGACAGCTATTCTTCGTATCGCTCGAGGTTGGCTTGTCAATAACCCATTGCTCCCGCCTCGACCAGTCTTTCCGACAGCATGTCACGTCCCATTAATGCGTCAACCACTCCTACAATCTCAGCCGGACGATGGCTCGACACCATGGAGTGGTCGACGGGACAAGGAGTTGCATCAACGCCATACCGGCTAGACAAGGCACGGTGGGGATTACTGGCCACTGTGTTCTGGCCCTGTGCCCACGATCAGCGCCGGCATTGCACTATGCCCCGTAACCCTCGCCCTGAAGACAACGTAGCATGGGAAGTCTGGTCCGAGTCATCATCACCTCCGAATCAGCGTACAAGCTCGACCACTCCCTCTGAGCCTCGGCACCCTACGTCAGGGCCTCGGCTATCTCGAGATTCGCGTCTACCGAGACCCCCCACCACAGTTTGGCCTCGGCACCAACCGAGCCTCAGCTTCGCGCGCCGACAATCTACAGCGACCCGCATGTCGACCGTCGTGCCTGCTTCGAGGTAGCGCTGGAGCTCCCATGACGCACAGGATCGAATGTGGCCAGCACGTCACCCCAGCGCTTCAAGGACGGACCACTCCAACGACCACGCCGCCATAGGAATGGGCTACAGGGCTCGGACATGCCGCCTCCGTTCGCACGACGCCATGTAGTTAGCGCACATACTACCCTTGTCCATCCTTCAACTATAAAAGGAAAGGACCTGGGCCATTTCAAAGAGGACGAACACATGCGCACATAAAACAACACCCTATAACACGCACGCTCCCCCGCTGCCGGAGAGCAATGTCTCAAGCAGCCCACATCACTCCACGCCGAGACCTGGGACTAGCTCCCTCTCTCACCCAGCTTGTAATCCCCTACTCCAAGCACTTCGGTGCAAGGAATACAAGATCGATCTCTCAGATTGGATGTAGGGCACCGATTGCCTGAACCAGTATAAGCCTTATGTCTCTTTGCATCACCATCCGAGATCGGGAACACGCAGTCCAAATTTACTAGTTGGTTGAGGATCCCCCAGTCCGAAACACCGACATGATGCTACCCCCTATGTATACAACCCTATACCCCCTCCAACAGAGCCATCTTGAAACCCTAATTCATATTCTCCTCATCAGGATCATAGCCAGCAATCAAGAGAAGATTAGTCCTCCATAGGATCTAGTCTTGTAAATAGAAATAGTGAGATAGAGAGTGAGGGAAGAGTTTGGAGGATGTGTTGGCTTGTTGGTGCTCTCTCTATGGCTTGTACCTTGGCGGATCCAAGTTTTACTTGAGCTTGCTTCTGAAACTTCTTTGGTAATCAACGTATGATTCAAGTAAGCATCTTGTTTATATTGTTCATCAAGATTGTGACTCTTTTGAGTGCTTTATTCTCTTCCTATGGGGAGTAAAATATTAATCGTAAGTGTAAGCGTGGTGCTTAGACTTGGCTTAATCGTGGATGCACCCTACATTCTGGACCGGTGGTAGATCGCGAGGTAGCGTTAGAACGCAAGTGTGACACTCTCGTTGAGTCCTCTGTAGTCCAACTCCTATTTGTGGGCCAAGTAGGACTCGGTTATGAAGGAAAGCATCCTATGCTGGTGTCTTTTCCTTAGTAATGTCCCTAGTTGAATAGTAGAAGATATAGCTTACCAAAGTCAGAACTTGAGAACCTTAGTTATCCTCTCTATGCTCCTATTTATCCTTAGCCTTGTTGCTACCCTTGTTAAGTTAGACTGTAGTTAATCTCACATGTTTCCCTGTGGATACGATACTTGGAATACTTCTAGGTGAAAGCTAAAATGGTATCCGTACGCTTGCGAATTTATCTGTGTGCATTAATAAATACCAACAGTCATGCTATTGTTGAATCCAATGTCACTCATATCACCACAACTTCTTTTATTGCTCAACATATGCTTGTTGATGGTAGTCATCAACCATCATAAACCATCAATATAATGCAAGAAAATGATCACGAACATAGGTTTAGGGGTTTAAACTAATAAATTTCACGAGTTTTGGTGAATCTGTGTTTTCAGCAGGGTTTATTCAGAAAACCATCAAGGTGGACCCAATCGTCAGAATTAAACGCAATTATCTATGATGAAAATAGCTCTAGAAGGATCCAGAAGGCACCAAAAGGCATCCCACCGAAGCAGACTGTAGGGAACAGACAAGTGGGGCCGACTGGCCTAGGGGGCCCACTAGCCAGCCTCATCTTCCTCTGTATATTCTCCACCGCCTTAGGGTTTGCATCTCCACCGTTCTTTCAAGTCGATTTGATCCAAAGGCTTAGGATTGACGCTATCCCCTATATATATCAGCCCCTACCACCCCCTGGTATAACCCTAATCATTAAGTCAAGAAGGATCAGAAATTAGGGTTTCTAGAGAATAGAATAGATATCCAATTCTTCAAGTTCAAGTATAGGCTAGCTAGTAAGATTCAAGTAGAGTTGGGCAATTGCTCAGGATTTCGGATCTACCATCTAGAGGCTGGTAAAGCCATTGTATCTCTCTATTATTCATGACTTTGTGCTATTTCAATACTATGTTTCTATTTATTGTGTTCCTAGTTTGCTCTAGTAGTATACTTGATATAGTCATGATTGATAATGAATTTATGCATAAGATCACAAAGCACTTAGCTTAGTACTCGAGTGAGTTGAGTGGTCAACATTATGTAAGTGTGGTGCTCAAATATTGTTTACCCACAGATGCACTCTACATTCCAAGCCATGTGGTAGATTGCGAGTGTGACACTCTCGTTGAGTCCTTTGTAGTCCAGTCCCCGTTTGTAGAACAAGTAGAACCCGGTTGTGAAGGGAATGAAGCTCTGTTCTTGACCTTCCTTAGTAATGTTCCTTATGCGTAGATACAGAGTTAGTTATGCTATAGATGAAAGTATATATATTAGAGTGTACAAAAGACTTAGTAAATAAGAAATGACTTAGGAATGTTTCCTCTTAATTAATCTTCTGCCTAGCCATACTACATTTATAAGTATCTATATCTTTGGATTATTATCAATGCCTTACACTTATCATTTATTTATCATTTGGCTTACCCCTGTTATAGCATGAGAGTTGAGTTAATGATTTTATCATAAGTATACATATTTGTCAATATCTCTAGCCACCCCATCACTTCTCCCTGTGGAAAAAATATAAATAACGATACTTGGTATACTCCCAAGTGAAATGCTACAATGGTAGATTATATGTGCCCTTGCGGATTATTTTAACATATATGATTTTCTCTTAGTTTACAAGTGTCATTAATAATTACCAATAATGCATTTCTGGCATCATTGCTAGGGATGACAACCTAGTGAAAGGTGATGCTATGAAATGCCAACAATGCTCCAAGGTGATTTTGGTGTTGTAGCACCTCTCTAGCTTGTTGCTCAAATTCTTCACTTCAGTTTTGAGCTCATTGTTCTCCTTCAAAAGGTTAGTTTCACAAGACAAGAAAGTAGAACAAGCATCTATATGTGAAGAACATGGCATAGCTAATAATTCATCGCAAGAGGTGGATACATGCTTCTTGCCTACATCACAAGGGTTAGCAACAACATGTGATTGATCAATTGACCCATGTGATGAGCTCTCACTAGTTTTAGATTTTTCATTTGAAAGCTCTTTAGTGAGAAAAGCATGGTCTTGTACCAAGTTATCATAAGCAATACTAAGTTCCTCATGAGCCAATTTTAGCTTCTCATGTGAACAAGTAGTAACATAAAGTAGATGCTTTTGTTGTTCAATGTTTTCTTTAGAAAAAGAGTTTTTATTTTTCAATTTCTTGGTTTTAGCCATCTCTTTTTCTAAAGCTTTGATCATGCTACCAAATCTATCTAGAAGCTCCTCATATGAATCAAGATCAATCACATTTACATTAGATACCTTAGTGTCACCTTGTGGCATGGCGCAATGTGATGTAGTTGAAGAGCTTGTAGTAGCAATGTCATCAGGGCATGATCCATCATCATCACCATTAAGTGTGCATGGAGTAGCATCATTAGTGGCATCACTTGAGGCATCATCCTCCATTTTGCCAAGTGAACTTGTGGTTGATATATCATCATCATCACTTGACCATGAGGTGGAGCAATCTTCCACGATCACCAAATCATGGCCATGCTCAACACTCTCATGCACCTCCTCCTTGGGATCATCCTCCTTGAATTTGTCATCATCACTTGTGGAGGAGTCACCATAGAGGTGGTTGATTGCCTCCCACAACTCACGGGCGGTTCCTTTGCAATCCACCCTATAATAAAATTTCAAACTCAAAGCATCCATTAGAAAGCAATAGGCATGAGCATCGAGTTCAAAGATAACCTTTTGAGCTTTGGTTAGATTTCTATGGTCCAAGACTTGAGTGAGACCACTAGTGACAATCCACCAAAACTTAGGTCCCTTTGCACAAAAATGATTAAGCATGTGATTTTCCCAACATGCAAAGTTGGTGCCATAAAAAATGTGTGACTCACAATCATGTAGCCCACTAATCGCCATCCACTCGGGTCAATGAAGACCACAAATAAGAGTCCTAGCTGTGATACCACATCTAGGATCGAGATGGCGGACTAGAGGGGGATGAATAGTCCTTTCTAAAATTAATCGCACCAGCTAACCGTAACAAGTGCGGAATTAAAACTAACGGTCTAACCAAGACTACACCCCTCTATCTAAGTTCTCTAGCACCATACAAAGATATTAATTAAGCAAATAAGGCGCCGGGCTAGCTAGAGCTCACCTAACCAATTCTAGAAGCAAGGTCACACAAACCTATGCAACTAGTACTTCAAGCATGGGGGAGCGCCTACACAACTAGTATGCAAAAGCACAAAGCCTAAGCTCACTAGCAATGCTCAATAGCAAGGCAACTAATGTCAAATTAGAGAGCGCAAATTACTTAGCTACACAAAAACTAAGCAATGTAACTAATAGGGTTAATAAAAACGAAATTTGTTATGCAAGGGAGCTACTTCTATGCTACACAAGCAAGAAGGTAACTAGCAAGCTACACAAGCTAACTAATTACAAGAGCAACTACACAAGCACAATATATATGAAAGTAAATATAAGCTTGTGTATGGGAGTTGCAAACCAACGGGAAGAGGATGACACGGTGATTTTTATCCCGAGGTTCACTTAGTTGCCACCAAGCTAGTCCCTATTGTGTCGACCTCTCACTTGGTGGTTCAGCGGCTAATTGGCATCACTCGCCAAGCCCACACATTGGGCACCACAAGAACCTACCCCAAAAGTGAAGGTAGCTCAATGACATGCTCAACTAGAGTTGCTCTTCGCGGCTTCTGCGGGACAAGCATAATACCCCTCACAAATCCTTCTCCAGAGCATCGCACAATCTTCTTGCGTGCTTCACAATGGAGAACTCACCACCAAGCCATCTAGGAGGTGGCAACCTCTAAGAGTAACAAGTACCACCGGCTTGCAACTCGATCACCTAGTGCCACTCGAAGCAATCTCATAATGCAATGCACTAGAATCACTCGCTCGCAATGGATTCGCACTTCTCGCAAGCACAAGTGAGTTAGAGGCTTCTCAGACCAAGCACACACAAGGGCAACACATCCCCAAGGTGCTCAACATTAACCAAGCTCGAGATCCACCTCTATTTATAGCCCCCAAGCCAAATAGAGCCGTTGGAGCCAAGTAGCACATTTCTGCGTGATCACCGGACAGCAACGTGCGGGCACCGGACAAGGGGTGGTGGTGCCCCAATGGTCGAATTGCAATGGCTATTTCAAACTAGCTAATGGACAAGTGGGCACTGGACATAGGGGGGTGGTGTACCACCCTATGGATGGCGGTGCCACCTGCCGGCCAAAACCTAAACCCAGTGCTCTCTGGAAAAATATGGCAGTACCAGGCACTGGACAGTCCGGTGACCATGGCATTGCCCCTTCAGCTCAAAACCAAGAACCACCATTTTAATCTTGTAGAGCATTTCATTAGTTGTCTGAAAAGTCCTAGATCATCGAAATCAGAGTTTAGAGCTAAGAGTTATGCTCAAAATATGAAAGGTTGGTAGTGTTAATTTGGCACGTTGCAGGGGGTGATAGTGCACCTTGCATGGGGTGGCGGTGCCACCGCCCTAGGAGGGGCGGTGCACACCGGAAAGGGCAGTGACACCCCCAGGCTAGACTGCACATTGGCCACAAGTTTGGTTGCGTTCTCCGACCCTCGGACAACCCAAACTTGCTCTTTTCTTCTCCTTTTCTTCTCCAACTTCACCAAGTTGATCCAAATCAACTCCAACAACTTCTCCTTTGCAAATGTGCCAACACCACCAAGTGTACAACATCTTGTGCAAGTGTGTTAGCATTTTCACAATCATTTTTCAAAGGATTAGTCACTCAAATCACCACGCCACTCGATCCTAGTAACGATGCAAAGTTAGATCACTCGAGTGGTACTAGATGACCGATATGCAAACAAGTTTGCCCCTCTTGATAGTATGGCCATCTATCCTAAACCTGGTCATAAACTTCTCTACACACCTATGACTAGTGAAATGAAATGCCGTATAGGTTATACATTTGCCTTGTGCATTCCATTCCATCTCATCCAATGTTGATGCAACACATGCACCAACCTTGATCAACAAATAATATGATCCACTTTATATCATCACGTGACCTTGTTGGTTCATCGATCTTGACCTCACTTGCTTTTCACCATTGCCTTTGTCCATTGGCGCCAAGTATTGCTCAAGATTCACCGTCACACGGTCCATCGCTCCAAAGCCTCTAACTTGCCCTTTACATTTGCAACCTGTCTATCAAGCCAAGTCTTGTCTTGATCTTCTCCACCTTAGTCACATGACTCAATGTCATGTATCATATGCAATGAGCTCCTTCATCACATGTGTGAGCCTTGCAACAAATCCAAGCCATCTTCACCATCATGGCATGACTTGCTCACACAAGTGTACATGTGGACTAATTGCCTGTGTATCTCAAATAAACACATATTAGTCCACCTAAGGTTGTCACTCAATTACTAAAACCAAACAAGGACCTTTCATGTGGGTGTGGCCACACCCACATCCTTGAACATAGCTTCGCCCCTAGTCGTACTCTTCATGAATAAACCAGAGTGTAACAACCCTCAAATTTCGTAGCAGAGGAGCAAGTCATTTTGGATCTTCAGGTTGGATCCAATCTACACCAAATAAATAAAGTAGAGACAACTATTATCGATAAAACAATATTTATTACAACTATAAATACCTACCTTAGCTCTGAAGCATATATATAAACAATCTGTTTCACTATTATCACTCACCTTTTCACATAGGAAATTCAGATCAAGTTCACCAATAGTAGTATTACCAAGGAACTCAGTTAGCTTGATTGTTTTGTGCAGAGCCGTGCAAGCATTACTTAGAGTTAGCACGCGAAGCTACAGAACATAACCCATTGACAGTGGATATTGATCCTGTGAAGGCATCCAATTTCGACATGTCAAGCGTGTGAGCCTTGGAAGACACTTGAGCTCAACAGTCCTAAACCCACAGAAAACAACGACCAGCTCAACAAGTCGCGAATGCTCTATTTGTAACACAGACGACTGATCGTCGTCAATCCCTTCGTCGCAGTTGATAAGGCTAAAGTACTCCAGCTTCTCGCATGTGCTAAGCACATTAGCGATGTCGAATTCACCGAGCCTTAGAGCTTGTAAGCTCAGGTTCTTGAGACCGGCAAATGCACGCGGATATGCATCAAAGAATGTCATGAAACGTCTCCAGTAGGCGAGCAGGACATCGTCATCTTCGCAGTAGACGTCCGGCATGTCTGGTATGATCATGAACTCGGCAGCGAGGATCATGAGGTCTGCCATGGCGCTGTCCACGGCACGAACAATGCCGATGGATTCGTCCCTGAGATAGAATGTAATGTCCAGGAGCTGGATGGTGGTGTGCTGGCGGCGGTGCTGCTACAGGAGGATCTCTGTGGCTTCGACCACGGAAGCGTTTGTCCGCAACAGGTCGTCCATTGTGTACTCCAAATCGTCGTTGTCCTGATGCGTAGCGTCGAAGTTCAGAATGTCCAGAACAATCTCGAAACGGAGCCCTAGCAAATGCCTCCAGCGCTTTGTGAGGATGGTGGTCCTTGCAGCGTCATGTATCAGGTCGAGCTTATTCAGGATCAGGAGGAGGATGTTAGTCTGGCAATCAAACCGCTTATTGAGATTCTAATTTTATCCGACAAATATGTAATTAGGGCAGTCCCAATGGTGCATTGATGATGGTTTCTATCCTCATTAAATGACTTGCCACGTAGGCAAAATGCTGACATGGCAACGTAATTAATGAAGAAAGAGAGCAAAAATCATAGAAATGGTTTCTTCATGAAGAAACCAGGTCTACTCTTGACCCAATGCACCAAGAAACCATGAAATCGCCATTGGAGAGAAACCACCAGTTTCTAAAGAGCTCGTGTCGCACTCCCATTGGAGAAAAAGATAGAGTTGGGAGAGAGAAAGAGAAAATAGTTATTACTCATAGAAACCATGGGTTGGAAAGCAATACTTTTTTGATGCGATATCCTATGTTATAGAAACTACTAGTTTCTTTCATTGGGACTGCCCTTAGACAGTCTCAAAGCAAAGTTTCAATGTACAGTTACCAAGACTGCCACACTGACTTTACAAGTGAACGAAAGAGTCCGTCTCCACGTACAATTTCATGATACAGTTTCATAGGCTAGCTACATCATTTAATTGTTATATGACGCTATGATCAAATGTCACATATGAAATGTATGGCCTTGCAACTGCGTATAATTCTTTGCTTATCTGACGCAGAAGATCCTCGAGAGCACATGAGAATGAAACAAATCCGTCTCCGTGGAGGTTTCATTGCCTTTCATTGCGTAGGTAAATGCGATGGATGAGTTTCATTCATCCTAACGAAACTTTATTTCTCTCACGAAAGGGCTTCTAGCCTTGTAGTTAGAGCACCTGAGTTGCATCCTGCAGACCTAGGTTTGACTTTTCGTGGGAGCGAATTAAACAGGTCTATCTAGAATAAAAAATTATAAAAAAATAGGTTTGGGATTCCCCTACTGACTTTGATAAAAAAAAACCCCATTTCTCTCTTTACTCATAAAAAATAGCATGCCGGATCTTGTCGGGCCATAAAACCCCGCATGACCAAGAAAACTACGAATCCCTCTTATATTTACGGGGCGGTAAAACCCCGCTTGACCAAGAAAACTGCGGATCCCTCTGATATTTACGGGAGCAGATAACTGTTCAATTACTTCTATTTTAGCTCTATCTACCTCAATCCACGTTCGGACACCAAGTGTCCAACCAAGCAAATCAATTTGCTGGCGTGTCATAGATTTAAATGAGAACAAAACTCATAAAACTTTCATTGAGGCCGTCTTATAGAATTTAAACAATTATTAGAGGGCCATATACACCAAAGAACGTCATGAAACGTCTCCCGTAGGCGAGCAGGATATTGTGAAATTTTTTTAATTTTAACCCTTTTTTTTAATATAATTCTAAATCTAACATCGGCTGTTTTTTATTTTTAAAACTAACACTTTTGGCCGCGCCTATTGCCCTGGCGCGGCCAAATGCCTGTGTCGTGCCATGCATGGTGGCGCGGCACCAGGCTGACGTGGTGACGACCGGAATCGCAGACCGGTGACGTGACAGGGCTTGCCGCGCCACTGATCTTGGCGTGACAGTGCCGCGCCGTGATCCATGGCGCGACAACTAGGCGCCGTGATCGCCTGGCCCTGGCCTGCCCGCACGAGGCTCGATGCGCTGCTGCTCGGAAACCACGGCGCCAAAGACACGCGAGAGACGCGCCCGCGGCTTGCTGTCTAGGTCTGGCTCTGGCACCACCGCTCCGCTTCTCCCGTCCCTGTGCCGCGCAGGGCATGGGTGCCGAGGCTGCGTACCCGCCCACTGCCGTGATAAAAATACATATGTGTGCTAGTACATCGAGGCCGCTGCCGTGATAAAAGTAAGCTCCTAGGAGTACGTACCTCCTTGCTAGTACATATGAAAGAAGAATTGGTGTAAATAAAAATACATATGTGTTGTCTGTATTCCACGTGAACCAGCATGATAAGTTGTTTTATATCTAGATGTTCCTTGCTGGATTGGTTAAATGGAGCTTGTCCAGCACATTTCAGACTTGTAATTTGTATTTTTGCAGGTTTTTTTTATGATTTCTTTTGCTGTTTTGAGATGAATTTTTTGGGAATTTTGGGAATTTGGCTACGGTAGCACTTTCGTTTAAATTTGGCAATTAGTGTCCAATCATAGACTAATTAGGCTCAAAACGTTCGTCTCGCAATTTCCAATCAAACTGTGCAATTAGTTTTTTTTCGTCTACATTTAATGCTCCATGCACGTATCGTAAGATTCGATGTGATGGTTACTGTAGCACTTTTCGTCTACATTTTATTATTGTATTATGGCCTGCATGATTCTGCCTCATGCCCTACTGATATTAGTAATAAGTTAGGGTCGTCGAATTTATTGTTGTTTCTATGGCCTGCATGATTCTGCCCCATGCCCCACTGGTCATAGTGATAGATGAGATCTAATATGTTCATAGATTTATCTCTATTAAATGGTTAAATAATGATGGGCTGAATTTTTCATGTAAAAAAGGGATTCGGTTACTTGTACTCATTGGCTTAGCATAAACTGATTAGTGTTGACATTCTATTGCCATTGACTAATATTTGTCTAAATAACGATATTCATCCTGAATGATAACCGATTTTTCTTCCATAACTCCATGAGCTTTAACTGATTTATTCTTATGAGTATGCTGAAATTGGCTATTTAGTCGATCTCCTTCCACATCGGCTCTCAGAGCCGCACATTCGGGACTGTCTGGCAACACCGACAAGTTTCGCCTTAAATTACTGATTAGCTTTCTCTCCTTGTCAATTACAAGGTCAAATTGACTGGCACGTCTCGGGAGGAGTGCGTAGGATCGATAACCCCTACGTTGAAGCTAGGCGGATCTCTAGCTCCATCGAGCGGACCCTTCTGGCTTGCTCGTGTGCCCCGGCATGGGACAAAAATTTCATGCCGACACACGTTCTGGCACGCCTGGTGGGATCCCACAATCGTTATGGCGGCTTACAATAACAACAACATCCTTATGGTACCTTATGAAGACCTACTTGATGAAGATAAAGATGTCATCAACAAAGCTATAGAAGAATTTCAAAACAAGTGTTTGTTGTCCTACACCAAAACACATGACAATATAATTGTTCACAAATATCCACTACCAAGAGTTCTGTTGCATGGGTAGATAGATGCAGATGAAACTGAAGACATATGTTTCTTTATAGAAGCTATAAATAAATCTGTTCATGATGCCATATCAAACCATAATGAAGTTTTCTTGAACACATTCCATAACACCATGAAAGAGGTGTTTCATGGGTTTCTAATTGATCAGGTTGAACCGGCTTATTTTTTGGGAATTTTGGGAATTTGGCTACGGTAGCACTTTCGTTTATATTTGGCAATTAGTGTCCAATCATAGACTAATTAGGCTCAAAACGTTCGTCTCGCAATTTCCAATCAAACTGTGCAATTAGTTTTTTTCGTCTACATTTAATGCTCCATGCACGTATCGCAAGATTCGATGTGATGGCTACTGTAGCACTTTTTGGGAAAGTTTTTGGAAACTAAACAAGCACTAAATAAAAGTATCAGGACAAGGGACTTGGAAAGTTTATGCGGGTGTCTGGTCAGCATCAGGACGAGGGACTTGGACAGCATAAACAAGAGCAAGGAGCACGGGTTTCTCGGCTTCTGGAGCATGGTCAAGTCCTTCGCCAATCGCCACATGGATCGACAGGCTAAAGGCGTACAAGATTGTTCCTTGATGCCTTTCATTTTCATGTTCCTTGTGGTTCTCCGTCCTATTGTTGTATTATACATCACGTCAAGTGATTAACATCTTTTACCTATGTTGTTGATTTACCTGTCAGAAATCTTGTTTTACTACGGTAGCACTGTACAGAGCTTCAAGCAAAATTTATATACATACAGAAGCACCAGGGACGGACCCACAGGGTATGTAGGGTGGGCCACCGCATACCCTGGGGTCCGCCAGTCATAGAGATAGGTAGAAATTTTCAATGTAAAAAAAATAAAAAAAGGAAACGATCGGTGCTTTGGCTTCCGTCCTGGTTGGTGAAGGAATAAGCTAGGTGATATTGTTCTGGATGATTGTCTACAAATATTTATTGAGCAGAATATTTTCTTTCAAGTTGATGAAGATGATATAATTGAGACATTCATGTCATTGAGAAAGCGACGGATCAACAAGTAATATTGTAAGTCTCTTATATGGCTATATTTTAAAGTATTTTGTACTTCATTTGAACAATTTATATGGTTTTATAATATGGTTTTACCGAATAAGAATATGGTTTTACCAAATTATATATGGTTTACCGAATTGCATAAGAAAAATTTTTGCTGCGCATACCCAGAGGTAAAAACCTAGGTCCGTCACTGAGAAGCACACAGATTTGACATAAGACTTATGAACTAAGAGCACCAACTATCTATGATTCACCCATTCATCTCTAACAGTCGAATGAAAATCATAAAAAGAGCATGACCAATCTAAAAATTATCTCTAAAATAAAAAAATAGAAAATAGAAAGGTGGACCAAAAAATTCATCTCAAAACAACAAAAGAAATCATCCAAAAAAAACCTACAAAAATACAAATTACAAGTCTGAAATATGCTGGACAAGCTCCATTTAACTAATCCAGCAAGGAACATCTGGATATAAAACAACTTATCATGCTGGTTCACGTGGAATACAGACAGCACACATATGTACTTTTATTTATAGCAAGGAGGTACGTACTCCTAGCAGATATAGCATAGGAGCTTACTTTTATCACGGCAGCGGGCTCGATGTACTAGCACACATATATACTTTTATCATGGCAGCGGGCGGGTACGCAGCCTCGGCGCCTGTGCCCTGCACGGCACAGGGACCGGAGAAGCGGAGCGGCGGTGCCAGAGCCAGACCCAGACGGCAAGTAGCAGACGCGTCTCTCGCGTGTCTTTGGCGCCGCAGTTTCCGAGTAGCAGCGCATCGAGTCTCGCGCGGGCAGGCCAGGGCCAGGCGATCACGGCGCATCGCTGCCGCGTCAAGGTCGGTGGCGCGGCAGAATCTGCCACGTCAGCATTCAGCGATTCCGGTCGTCGCCACGTCAGCCCGCTGCCGCACCAGCATACATGGCGCGGCACAGGCATTTGGCCGCGCCAGGGCAATAGGTGCGGCCAAAAGTGTTAGTTTTAAAAATAAAAAACAGCCAGTGTTAGATTTAGAATTATATTAAAAAAAAAGGGTTAAAATTTAAAAAAAAATCGATATTGTCGTCTTGGCAGTAGACGTCCGGTGTGTCTGGTATGATCGTGAACTCGGCCGCGAGGATCATGTGGTCTGCCATGGCGCTGTCCACGGCGGGAACAATGCCGATGGATTCGTCCCTGAGATAGAATGTGATGTCCAGGAGCTGGATGGTGGTGTGCTGGCGGCGGTGCCGCTGCTGGAGGATCTCTGTGGCTTCGACCACGGAGGCGTTAGTCCGCAACAGGTCGTCCACTGTGTACTCCAAATCGTCGTCATCCTGATGCGCAGCGTCGAAATTCAGAACAATCTCAGAACGGAGCCCTAGCAAATGTCTCAGCGCTTTGAGAGGACGGTGGTCCTTGCAGTGTCACGTATCAGGTCGAGCTTATTCAGGATCAGGAGGAGGATGTCGTCTAGAAGGGTGCTTAGCCTGTCATCATCGCTCTCCTGTTCATGCTCCTGTAATTAGGAGTATATCATAATGTAATGTTGGATTTGACGGGAATAACCATATATACACATGGGCAGACACAGCTGGGAGAATAAACGAAATATACCGGGGTCGTAGTTTCCGCCATCTCTTCAGTTGTCGATCAAATTTGAATCACGTTTTCGACAAGGTTCGTCCTGTGATTTGCGTTCTTAGTTCCTCCTCCCAACGCGCGGTAGGGTACTCGTGGTTCCTCCTGATTCGTTCCCTTCCATGTATCGTACTCGGAGTCTGAGTTCGTGCTGGACACGGTTAACACTTGCAACTTAGGCTCAACAGAACATGATCAGAACAGCCCATGATTCGTTTCCCAAAAAATAAGAAACAAAGGCAATGATGAGCCTGAGTGCAACGGCCCATCCCGAGCGGCGGTACAACGGGTACAGGTAAAACACGGTTTCATTAATTTACCTGACCGGCCTCTTCTTACTAAAAAACCAAACCGGGCAACGAATTACAAGTTCTGGCGCCTATCTATCTTTACTTTATTTTTTTTGTTATTGTGTTATAATAGAACGTTTAGCTTGTTGCGTGGTTACTTGAAGAATTTGCAATTTGAGATTTATTCATTGATCATGTCATGTGTTTCAGTTAGTCTGGCAATCAAACCGCTTATTGAGATTCTAATTTTATCCGACAAATATGTAATTAGTCTGTCTCAAAGCAGAGTTTCAATGTACAGTTACCAAGACTGCCACACTGACTTTACAAGTGAATGAAACAGTCCGTCTCCATGTACAGTTCCATGATACAGTTTCATAGGCTAGCTACATCATTTAATTGTTATATGACGCTATGATCAAATGTCATATATGAAATGTATAGCCTTGCAATTGTGTATAATTCTTTGCTTATCTGACACAGAAGATCCTCGAGGGCACATGAGAATGAAACAAATCCGTCTCAGTGGAGGTTTCACTGCCTTTCATTGCATAGGTAAATGCGATGGATGAGTTTCATTCATCCTAATGAAACTCTTTCTCTCGTGAAAGGGCATCTAGTCTAGTGGTTAGAGCACCTGTGTTGGATCCTACAAACTTAGGTTCGACTCCCGTGAGAGCGAATTAAACAGGTCTATCTAAAATAAAAAATTATTAAAAAAATTAGGTTAGGGATTCTCCTACTGACTTCGGTCAAAAAACAACTCTATTTCTCTCTTTACTCATAAAAAATAGCATGCCAAATCTCGTCAGGCGGTAAAACCCCACAGAAAACTGCAAATCCCTCTAATATTTACGGAGCGGTAAAACTCCGCATGATCAAGGAAACTACGGATCCCTCTGATATTTACGGGAGGGGGTAACTCTTCAATTACTTCCATTTTAACTCCATCTACCTCAATCCCACGTTCGGACACCAAGTAGATTTAAATGAGAACAAAACTCATAAAACTTTCATTGAGGCCGTCTTATAGAATTTAAACAATTATTAGAGGCCATATACATCAAAGAACGTCATGAAACGTCTCCCATAGGCGAGCAGGACATCGTCATCTTTGCAGTAGACGTCCGGCGTGTCTGGTATGATTGTGAACTCGGCCGTGAGGATCATGTGGTCTGCCATGGCGCTGTCCATGGCATGAACAATGCCGATGGATTCGTCCCTGAGATAGAATGTGATGTCCAGGAGCTGGATGGTGGTGTGCTAGCGGCAGTGCTGCTGCAGGAAGATTTCTGTGGCTTCGACCATGGAAGCGTTAGTTCGCAACAGGTCATCCATTGTGTACTCCAAACCATCGTCGTCCTGATGCGTAGCGTCGAAGTTCAGAACGTCCAAAATGATCTCAGAACGGAGCCCTAGCAAATGCCTCTAGCGCTTTGAGAGGACGGTGGTCCTTGCAGCGTCACGTATCAGGTCGAGTTTATTCAAGATCAGGAGGAGGATGTCATCTGGAAGGGTGATTAGCCTGTCATTGTCGTCCTCCTGTTCGTGCTCCCTGCACTAGCATTTATAATGAACTCCCTAAGAAAGGTAAGAAATCATCTCGCGATCAAGAAGAGAAAGTTTTGATAGCCAAATCACAACCACTCCAATCCCAAAATTTAGCTGTCAATTCCAAACCACCAATACTCCAAAATCCCCCAATAGAGGAAGGAAATCCACCTTTCGAAATCGCTATTGAAATTAAGGATGACCTCTTTGGTGCTGATTTTGCGAGAACATTAAATTCTCATCTTTATAGGAGACCTTTGAGTGAATATAATTCAAATCCTCTCAAGAAGAGATCTCTCAGGAAGCATCCTTATTTCCATATAGGACATTGGGAAGAATTCAGGGATGGCATGTCTAGTGAACCCATAGAGCGAGAGCCAAGCCATTTAGAAGCACTTCCTATCTTCTCCCCTTCTATGCCCACATTAGATATTTTATCTAAACCTATCTCTCAACCCATCCTTGACCCCAATAATCCCTCTTATGCTCTTTCTCTTCAGTCTCATGTTGACCCTAGAAATCCACTAAGACAACCAGAGCATAGGAATCATGAAGGCCACAAGAAAGACCAAGAAGAACAACAACAACAATGGTTGGAGGATATTAAGAACTTATGTGCCGTTGCCATTGAATGGATGAACGAGGTTTTAGACAAGATCAACCTAAGAGTTGATAATCCAAGGGAAATCTTGTACAATAAAATGTCCAATGAATGTCATAGGCATGGAATGATGGAGACAATGTTTTCGCCTATAGACATTCATGAAGAAACACCCTTAGAGATTGAAAAGGAAGATGACATCAGTGAACATGGAAGTTATTTCATGAGCACCTCATCAAATCCATGTTCACATGAGAGATCTCCTAAATCAATCGGTCTCTCCAACATGGCCACACATGAGATCTTCAACCCTCTTATACTCCCTGTTTATAAAGATTTTGTGTTTACACCAAAATTTGGAGAGAAAAACGCGGGAACTTAAAGCTTCCAAAATTGTGTCGATCAAGGACTCGATTGCATAAAGATTGATATCAGCTGATTCAGAGGAAACAGTGGAATCGGCTCTCTTTGAATGATGTCAGCAAGTAACGATGATGGGCTATGGTCGGCGTCGGGGGATGTAGATCGGACTCTACAAAAAGGGAAAGATTAGGGTCCAAGTTATCTTAAGATTAGAAATGTTCTCTTTTATACCAAAGATTGTAATGAGTCATACTCGAATAGGATTCATGTTTAGGCTCCGGGTATAAATATGAGACCCCGGCTATTGTAAGAGGACACACAATCAATCAAATACAAGTTACTTACTTTTTCGGCTCCGTCCACCACTTAGGAGGAGTAGAGTAGATCTCAGCGAGTTCTTCAACAAGCAGGGCTGCATCGGTCCGACCGACCTCTAGTTTGTCTGTCAGTACCGTCATGGCTTATACTTTAGTTCGTATGGCTACATCGATTCGGTCGACCTCCACTGTGACTCTGGTATAAGCTATTTATCGACTCTTGTTTAGTTCAAGTAAGACTGCATCGATCCGGTCGACCTCCACTACTCGAACTAGATTAAGGTCAAGTTATCGGCTCTATCTAAGGGTGGCGTCCTTCAAATAGATTCATTAAGTTACCGATATTACTTATTGCTTTCATTATTTATTTAATTACAGCAATATCACTTCGCCCGATTGGGATTGATCTAGATCGGCCTTATACCCTGTTGAACCCATCGTTTATTAATCTAAACTGATCTAATCTGCACCTTAAACGATGAGTTATGTTTTATCGGCTATTTTATATCAATCTTGATCATGCATAGTGTGCGGTTAAGGCATTTCTGGTCTTGAATAGATCTATTGACTAACGAAAACCGTTCCATGGCCCGTTATCATGGCCTGTGTGATTTTGCCTCACACCTCACTGTTAGCCCCGTGGAGTGGGGATCATTATTTGGTAGATCTGTTCCTAATAGGGCATGACCTTAATTGTGCGCTATGCCTGAATTGGTTGTTTTAGCCGATATCAAATGTTTTCACATATGCAGTTCACGTCACGAGACCGTTGAAGTAAAGATAGGTTGAAAGATATGTTAGCCCTATGATCTTATTATTATATTACGGCCTGCATGATTCTGCCTCATGCCCTACTGATATTAGTAATAAGTTAGGGTCGTCGAATTTATTATTATTTCTATGGCCTGCATGATTCTGCCCCATGCCCCACTGGTCATAGTGATAGATGAGATCTAATATGTTCATAGATTTATCTCTATTAAATGGTTAAATAATGATGGGCTGAATTTTTCATGTAAAAAAGGGATTCGGTTACTTGTACTCATTGGCTTAGCATAAACTGATTAGTGTTGACATCCTATTGCCATTGACTAATATTTATCTAAATAACGATATTCATCCTGAATGATAACCGATTTTTCTTCCATAACTCCATGAGCTTTAACTGATTTATTCTTATGAGTATGCTGAAATTGGCTATTTAGTCGATCTCCTTCCACATCGGCTCTCAGAGCCACACATTCGGGACTGTCTGGCAACACCGGCAAGTTTCGCCTTAAATTACTGATTAGCTTTCTCTCCTTGTCAATTACAAGGTCAAATTGACTGGCACGTCTCGGGAGGAGTGCGTAGGATCGATAACCCCTACGTTGAAGCTAGGCGAATCTCTAGCTCCATCGAGCGGACCCTTCTGGCTTGCTCGTGTGCCCCGGCATGGGACAAAAATTTCATGCCGACACACGTTCTGGCACGCCTGGTGGGATCCCACAATCGTCATGGCGGCTTACAATAACAACAACATCCTTATGGTACCTTATGAAGACCTACTTGATGAAGATAAAGATGTCATCAACAAAGCTATAGAAGAATTTCAAAACAAGTGTTTGTTGTCCTACAGCAAAACACATGACAATATAATTGTTCACAAATATCCACTACCAAGAGTTCTGTTGCATGGGTAGATAGATGCAGATGAAACTGAAGACATATGTTTCTTTATAGAAGCTATAAATAAATCTGTTCATGATGCCATATCAAACCATAATGAAGTTTTCTTAAACACATTCCATAACACCATGAAAGAGGTGTTTCATGGGTTTCTAGTTGATCAGGTTGGACTGGCTTATTATAACATTCCACATCCGTCGACTCAAGGGACTAATCAAACCGGTACCAGTCGTCAAGAAGTAGCACCAGTTGGTAATGATGATGTCCAGGCAATTCAGAGTTCATCTGAGCAAGCTCAAGGTGTTACTATGAATCAGATACAGTATAATCCTGGATCGTTAGTGCAGCATGTGCAATAGCCAGCGGGGCAAGGTCAGAACCAGATGATTCATTTTGGCACATCAGAACACATACCGCTGTTGGCTCAAAAAATAGCACCATCAATTCAAAGGATCCATCGAGATATAGATCCTCATGTCTACAATCAGAGACTTCAAGCGATAAACCAGCAAAGGACCTAGCAGATAGAGATTCCACAGGGGTATCATTATGGCACAGATTATAACACCCTTCATATGATTCCGAATCTAGGGTATCAAGGCACATGGGATTTCAATCCGCAGATGGGTCAGCAGGTGCAGAGAAATCCAAATTCGAATGCTGATGAGTTGTTGCTGAGAGTGGTCGAGATGATGAAGAATCAGTTTGGTCTAAAGCCAAAAGGACTAACCTTCTCGTACAAACGCCCATATCTAGAATGGTACGATTTGGTCGCTCTTCCTACAAATTACAGGCTCCTAGAGTTTGCCAAGTTCACTGGTCAAGACAGCATAATCATAATAGAACATGTCAGTCGGTATCTTACACAATTGGGTGAGGCATCCGTTGAAGGGGCCCATCGAGATCGTTTCTTCTCCCTATCACTGTTAGGACCAGCCTTCACTTGGTTTTCATCACTACCAGTGAACTCCATTGCCAATTGGGCTGACCTGGAGAAGAAATTTCATACATATTTCTATACTGGGACTAGAGAAAAGATTACCGATTTGACAACTATAAGGCAGAAAACTAATAAATCGGGCACTGAGTTTCTTCAGAGGTTCTGAGAGACTAGAAATTTGTGCTTCTCATTAAACTTGGCTGATGATCAGCTAGCTGCTTTGGCCGTTCAAGGAATGCTGCCAACAAGGAAAGAAAAGCTGCTGGGACAAGAATTTGACAACTTGGATCAATTGGCTCAACGAGTGGCAGCGCTCAACAGCTAGTTCCAGAATATGCGTAGAGATACCTGATTCCAGAAAAGTACCACAATGGCTAAAGCTTATAATCCATATTCAGTCGATGACGGCTATGAAGATGAAGAAGAAGAGGTTGCCATAGCTGAATAGAATTGGGGCAAAAAGACAGTATTGGTATCAAATCCTTGGGGAAGAGGAGTCGGGGAGAGCTATGACTTTGACATTACAAAATCAGACAAGCTCTTCGATTTCTTGCTTGAGAAGGGACAGATCAAGTTGCTCGATAATCATGTTATGTTGCCCCCTGATCAGTTGAAGAATAAGAAGTTCTGTAAGTTCCATAACACTACTTCTCATTTCACTAATGATTGCAGAATTTTCCAGCAGCATATACAGAGGGCTATTCAGCAAGGAAGGCTCAAATTTGATACGCCTCGGAAGATGAAAGTTGATGATAATCCTTTCCTAGGAGATCAAAACATGGTCGATGCTAGGCTACTCAAAGGAAAGACTAAGGTTCTGACATCAACCAAATCAAGAGAAACTGAAACAGTCGATCCCGAGATGCAAATATCGGCTGACGAATACAGAGAAATTAAAAGGCGTCACGACAAGCAAAGGAGCCGATATGAGCAGGGAGAAATATCAAAAGATGGGGCAACAAAGCCGTGGGTTACATCTCAAATTCTATTGAATAAATGGCAGCGGCAGAAGGAAAAGGATTATCAGCATTGGTTAGAAGAGTAAGAATACCAGCATCAACAGGAAAAAGAGAGGCATGAAAGAAAGCAAGTTGAATCACATTGGAATTATCCTTTCTTCAGACATTGCTGGAACGAAGGTTTGAAACTACCTACCAGAAATAACTGTCCAGAGTGCAGCGAACAATATTGGCAGTTTAGGCAATCTCAAACCAACCGTCGATCTATCTATGCTCAAGATGCATATCATCATAATAACATGGATCGGCGCTTAAAATGGAAGTGTTCATAATCGGATTGGAAAAAGAGTTGTTGATCAAAATCGAGCGGATTATGAAGAAGAAAGTAATGAAGGAAAATATGTTTGGCAGGAAGGCCAATGGTGTCCAGGAGGTTTGACAAAAAGCCAGAAGAGAAGGGTGCAATGCCTAAGGAACAGAGAATTGGAACAGGCTCAAGCATCTAGTAAACCTCAAGTATGGCGTGCTAAGCAAACAGCCGATAGAAGGCAACCATCGACTAATATTCAAATGGCTTTTCTGTTGTCATCAGAGTTTAGAGCTCCAGCAGATCAAGAAGTTTACTCATATTTTGATGAATCAGAGTATGAGGAGATAGTTGCCAAGCTAACAGTTATACAATAGGCTATATTTGATAAACCAGTCAAGCATCGGCACTTAAAGGCTTTATATGTGAAAGGTTTTGTTGATGGGATGCCAATGAACAAAATGTTGGTGGACGGAGGTGCATTTGTCAATCTCATGCCTTACACCACTTTTTGTAAACTTGGCAAGTGACTAGGAGATCTAATTGAGACCGACATGATACTTAAGGACTTTGGGGGTAATGCGTCTAAGACCCGAGGGGCAATGAACGTCGAACTAACAATCGGGAGTAAGACTCTGCTCACTACATTCTTCGTCATCGATGGAAAAGGGTCATACAGTTTACTCCTTGGTCATGATTAGATTCATGCAATCTATTGTGTGCCATCCACCATGCATCAGTGTCTGATTCAATGGCATAGAGATGATGTTGAGCTGGTTCGCGCTGATGAATATGTGAGTATCGCAACAGCCGATCCCATCTTCTGAGAACTAGGAGACTTCGAATGCCTTTCTGGCAAGATATGGGAAGGAGGCTTCATTAGAATTAATAATGAAGGCCAACAGCCGGTTCAAGCAATCGGCTCTAAGAGTTTGTTTTAGTGGATAGTCATAGCTTCGCGTTGGCCATTGGATTCAAGAAGAATAAGCATTGGTCCTAGAGATAGGCTTAGGCCAACGTATGTGAACGCTAACTCAAAACATAAATGCAATTCAGAGTTGATAGATCTATTAAAGGAAGTTTTGTTTCACTTAATGAGATGCTTAGCCTAGATCGATTGATCGTTTAACCTTTGGTCTGAAAAGTTCTGGTGCAACCTATCAATAGCGATCGATGAAATATATTTGAAGGGATATTATCCTAGCATTTGATCAACACTTGATAGCCAATTTGTTTAGTCATCGGCTCTAATAGCCGGTACCAGAAAGGTATCGCCTCTAGTTTAAAAAATAAAGATCTTCGAATATATAAAAGTCTAAAGATCTTCGAATATATAAAAGTCGATACGATGTGTATCACCTCTAGAGCAAAAACAAAAACAAAGACATTCATGACACCTATAGGGGCATTGTACTGAGACACATTCATGAAAGAATAGAAGGTTTCATTCATTAGTTTGCCCTAGATATAAGCTAATCGAAGACCTTGTTCACCACATCTTGAGTAGATGTGATGTCCACAATGGCCTCTGCCGCGACGACAAACTCCTCAAGCAGATCCTCATGCTCCTTGGGGCCGTCGCCCATTGGGAAACCAGTCTCCATGGCGTGGAGCTTGTACCCAGTCTAGACTTGCACCGCGGTCAGCGCCACCAACACGCCATGATGAACGCTATGGAGGGTGATCTCCTGAACGCGGGCTGAAATGTCATGGAGGCGAGCGTTGATGAGGGAGCCCCTAGCGTTAACGGCATCCGCGGCCGCGTTCGCCACCAGTTGGAGGGACTCCAACTGCACTATCAGGGCTGATGATCATAGAAAATAGAAGAATTATCAAGATAAAGGCAGTGGAAATCAGAATAAAGGCGTTCCTGAAGTTCGTCTTACCCGCCACCACGGCGTCAGACTCGGCCCGCCGCGCTCAAACGACACTGGCCTCCTCCTTGGCCGCATGAAGAGCAGCCTAAGAGACCCTGAGGCAGATGTTGAGCTAGCCATTTTCCCGAGTTGCCTCGGAATAGTGGTTCTGAGACGCCCTCCACTCTTAGAGAAAACGCCAGGTGTCGTCGCCGTTGTAGGAGTTGGAAGAATCCGATGACGAGGCCGGCGTAGAAGATGCAGCATCAGAGGGCTCGCCGCCCCTAGGAAGAGGACAAAGTCTGTCATTCAAAACTAATCTATAGACAAATTAGAATAGTTCATCATCACCAAAAGAAGATATCAATCTCACCTCATGCGTCGCAGGCGCTGGTTCATCGGCATGGCTTCCTCCGGAATCTCCTCCACCGCACATTTGCTACGGTTGCCCTCATTGGCCATAGGGTTTGTTTGGGTCTACAAGAAGAAGGGAGAAAACCGCTATAGAGTCTGCGAGGTTGGAGAGGTGCAAAGGAACAGGAACAGTTGTAAGTGTAGATGTGTTTGAGGCTGGAGCCCTCGGCTAGTATTTGAAGCCACGGAGTGAAGAGATGGATGCCTTAGGACGTGCAAAAGGCAACCGCAATTAATAGAAGGCAAAGCGCCACCTCACTAATACCAAAGAGAATACGACGCTAGGTGACTAAGGATAGAAGATCGAAGGGTTCTCTTAATAATAAAGGCCATGTTTTCAGACTTAATTGGATTACGGATGGAAGTCTAGAATTGGCTATTTACAAATCGGCTCTTTAGCCAAAATAAAGAAACACAGTGAAACAACGAAAAGTATGGTTGTCATTGGTTCTACACAAGACATATGTTGATACACGAATTACAAGTCTAGAACATCCTAGATCGCTTTCAACACTTCTAGCCGAATAGCATCAACTTCTGTGATATGTTGTTTATCTTCTTCGGCTGATCTAGGAATGCTCTCGAGGTTACTTCAGATGGCTCTGCCTTCTCTGACTTTGGCCAGCAGTTCATGTTTCTTTTGTTGAATGGCATCGGGTATTTGAGCTAGGGTGGACTTATGACGATCAATGGCAGCCTTCGCATTTTGCAGCTCCTTCTCAAGTTCGGAATGCCTGACTTCCGGTCAAAATAACTCTAGGTCGATGCTAAGGAAGGAATTCTTCAAATGATCAATCAGCTGTGCCAGCTCTTTGGCCTATTGCCTATTGGAGTTCCCTTTGGCCAATAAAGTTTCACGATCGGACAGATTCCTCTAAGCTTGTTTCACCTTCAGGACCTGATCTTCAAAGGTAGATAAAGGAGACAAGACTCTAGAGAGAGCTAGGGATGGATTACCCTTAATGGCCAAGAAGATTCTATGCATTGACTTAGTGTCTTGGACCAAATCAGTTGTATTCTTCTCAAAAATTGACAATATGTCTCTTAGCTGATTTCTGGTCTCTTCTGACAAAGCTTCCTTAGAAGAGGCGGTTGATGAGCTGATTTCATCTTCATCAAGATACTCCTCAAGATTGAAAGAGTAGCTCAAGGCTAGAAGATCGAGTGCCTGCATATAAAGAAATCTTGATTAAGAGGATTGGATCAGTTTATGATGAAATGAACAGCGAGATGAACACAATACCTTTTCCGTGATAGCCTCTATCTGAGGAGAAGGGACAGCTAATGATGCACCGGTGATGTCTGATTGAATCGGCTCTGGACTCTCAACATTAACATCTATAGACATCAGGAAAGATTTTTAGCTCATGTTTTTGTAGAGAAAATAAATTGAACATATAACTTTCTTACCATCAGTTATATGCCAAACTAGGGATTTGACAATCTAAGTGTCGACAGAAATAGGATCACCCTCAGCGCCGGCAGGGTCATTAATTAGGTTGTCAGGGTCCTGCTCTTGCATGGATGTTTCCTTAGGAAGTATCTGGCATGGTAAGAAGTCAGATGAAGGATGAAAAAACTGAGTAAATCAAGAAGTTGAAGAAAGACACTCCGATGAGCGTCAAGGATAAAACTCACGTTCTCTGCTAATGTGGAGGCATCGGTTATTTCAACCAAAATCGGCTCATTTTGAGGATTAGCCAATAGGGGTTCAACTAGTGCTGAATCAAACGCTTGGGATGGTAGTATCGCACCAAGAGTAGATTGGGACACAATACACGATAACTGTGAAGGAACGAGATTAGAAGTTGAATATTGGTTCGAGAAGAACATGGATTGTTTACCTGAGCAGATGATGGTCTCATCCTATGGAGTCTTTTTCCAGTAGTGGTTTTGTGGGTCGTCCCTTGAGCCGCCTTGCGCTTTGAAGATTGATATGTTACGATAGTAGGGGCAGCATGAGTTTTCATCAATTTCTTCAATGAAGGTGCGGTTGATCCTATTTTTGAAACTGGGCATGGTGGCTGATAATCTATAAGATGCCCTTTCCTGTCCAAGCTTGTAGGATTGAATTTAGTATCCTAAAAGGGTTGGTTAGAACAGTTGGCAGAGGAATCCATCGAGTAATTTATCTAAAAAGGGGATGAAAAGTTAATTCATTGTCAGAAGCAAATTCCCCGTCTAGAGCTATGCACAAAGGGTGGACTAACCCACAGAAAAGATGGGAGCGCCATTCTTGCCACCAGGAGTCAAAAAGAGTGGAAGAGAGGCTGACCTTGATCTAGTCATGCAAGCAAAGGGAAGGAAGATCTAATCCCAATTGGAAGACTCTGGAAGCTTCCATTACCTCACTAATATCTTCTCTTGACTTCAGTATGTTTTTGAAGAACAATTGAGGGGGAAGTTGACCAAAACCAAACTGACGAGCTACAAAGGAGGGATGATAGAACTCATAAGTTGGAAGATTGCCTAGAAGGAAGGAGCCTGTGGCTATTTTTCCATGACCATGGAGAAATTCGGCTAGAAGAACGCAGGGCTTGATGAAGGAATTAAAGAATGCAGCCGCTGTCTCGTCCAAGCAGCCTGATTCAAATCAAAATTTAAATGGGAAGATCAGCTCATCGTTCTCATCCTCATTGTATGGTAGCCAAGTTAGGATGCCTGCATTGAACCCTCTATAAAACTTTTTGAAGAGATGGCCAATATCGATATCAATTATTATGGCCGATGCAGCCTTCCCATAGCTCATGCACTGATGGGTTCTTCCTTCCTCGCCTCTATATTCCTCATCAAAGTTCGAAGAGGGGAAACTCTGACTTCTGAGATTAGGCCTTACAATCGTGTGCATGTATAGGTTGAGCCATAGTTGTATCAACCACCAAGGGCCACTGATAGTATGCACTGGTTCGTTCTTCAGTAATTGGGTAGCTACCTGGTGCATCAAATGATAAGCAGCCCCTAGCAGATACTTTCCAAGAGGGATATCCTTGCCTACTGTCAAATGCTCTGCCATAAGCTTATGATTGTAAGTTGGACCACAGGATGACCCACAGAAGATGAATCTCTCCAACCACATATTCAGAAAGGCCACATATTCCCTCTCACTGACAGTTGATTCGTCTCCAATATGATTCAGAATATAACTTGCCCATCCTGTGCAATATGATATTTTGGCTAATTTCTTGGAACCAGCACTCAAGTATTCGTAAGGCTGCATTGGTCCAGTTATTCTAAGGCCGGTCAACATATAAACATCGGCTAGGGTAATGGTCATCGGGCCATGACCAAAAATGAAAAGCGTTCAGGGCATTGGACCAGAAATAAGATGCGGAAATCAAAAGTGAATCATTCCTCTCCATCCCAGACAACGAGAGTGTCAAACATTGATTCTAATCATAGTCCTCCCAATCTCTGGCTTCTCAGATACTCTACGAAACCAATCTCTCCACCCCTTGGGCATTTTAGGCCAGTTTCTGAAGAGAGTTTTGATATTCCAGGAGGACAAATCCACTACAAACTCTTTGAAGGGGATTTGGTTGGTTTCTTGACAGATAAATCAGATGGATCAGGCTCACCCATAGGCCCAAGAAAATAAACATTGGAAGTAACAGCTGATGGAATCAAGACTTTATTTCTCATTTCCTAGAAATCAGATAAAATAAATTTGAGGACAAAGGAAATACAGGGCAGCGACCGACATTTTGAGAATGGGAACTTGAAAGCATACCTCAGGGACGTGGTCGCTGGTCGCCATTACCTCCAAGACAGATGTGAATCTGAGGAAGACCGCTTGAATAAGAGCTTGACATTGTGGAAGATTTGCTAGGATTGAAGCTTTGGCGATGGCAGCGTCGGCTGTTGAGATTTGCTCGAGAAAGAAGGGGAAAGCAAATAGGCCGAGTGAGTCGAAAAAGATACTATTGGGACATTATATAAGACTCGGCCCGGGAAGTCAGGAGTCGCGCGTATATCTCGGAGCAAAATGGTTGCGGCGTGGTAAACAGATAAATGGAAATTTTGGAATACAATCACTTTTATCCCAAAATTGGGGGCATGTGTTTACACCAAAATTTGGAGAGAAAACACGGAAATTCGAAGCTTCCAAAATTGTGTCGATCAAGGACTCAGTTGCATGAAGATTGATATCAGCTGATTCAGAGGAAACACTGGAATCGGCTCTCTTTGAATGACGTCGGCAAGTAACGATGATGGGCTATGGTCGGCGTCGGGGGATGCAGATCAGACTCTATAAAAAGGGAAAGATTAGGGTCCAAGTTATCTTAATATTAGGAATGTTCTCTTTTATACCAAAGATTGTAATGAGTTATACTTGAATAGGATTCATGTTTAGGCTCCGGGTATAAATATTGGACCCCGGGACTTGTAAGAGGACACACAATCAATCAAATATAAGTTACTTACTTTTTTGGCTCTGGCCACCCCTTAGGAGTAGGAGTAGAGTAGATCTCGGCAAGTTCTTCAGCAAGCAGGGCTGCATTGGTCTGGCCGACCTCTAGCTTGTCTGTCAGTACCGTCATGGCTTATACTTCAGTTTGTACGGCTACATCGATCCGGTCGACCTCCACTGCGACTCTGGTATAAGCTATTTATCGACTCTTGTTTAGTTCAAGTAAGGCTGCATCGATCCGGTCGATCTCCACTACTCGAACTAGATTAAGGTCAAGTTATCGGCTCTATCTAAGGGTGGCGTCCTTCGAATAGATTCATTAAGTTACCGATATTGCTTATTGCTTTCATTATTTATTTAATTACAGCAATATCACTTCGCTCGATTGGGATTAATCTAGATCGGCCTTATACCCTATTGAACCCATCGTTTATTAATCTAAACTGATCTAATCTACACCTTAAATAATGAGTTATGTTTTATCGGCTATTTTATGTCAATCTTGATCGTGCATAGTGTGCGGTTAAGGCATGTCTGGTCTTGAATAGATCTATTGGCTAACGAAAACCATTCCATGGCCCGTTATCACGGCTTGTGTGATTTTGCCTCACGCCCCACTGTTAGCCCCATGGAGTGGGGATCATTATTTGGTAGATCTGTTCCTGATAGGATATGACCTTAATTGTGTGCTATGCCTGAATTGGCTATTTTAGCCGATATCGAATATTTTCACATATGCAGTTCACATCACGAGACCATTGAAGTAAAGATAGGTTGAAAGATGTGTTAGCCCCATGATCTTATTATTGTATTACGGCCTGCATGATTCTGCCTCATGCCCCACTGATATTAGTAATAAGTTAGGGTCGTCGAATTTATTGTAGTTTCTATAGCCTACATGATTCTGCCTTATGCCCCACTGGTCATAGTGATAGATGAGATCTAATATGTTCATAGATTTATCTCTATTAAATGGTTAAATGATGATGGGCTAAATTTTTCATGTAAAAAAGGGATTCGGTTACTTGCAGTCATTGGCTTAGCATAAACTGATTAGTGTTGACATCCTATTGCCATTGACTAATATTTGTCTAAATAATGATATTTATCCTGAATGATAACTGATTTTTCTTCCATAACTCCATGAGCTTTAACTGATTTATTCTTATGAGTATGCTAGAATCGGCTATTTAGTCGATCTGCTTCCACATCGGCTCTCAGAGCTGCACATTCGGGACTGTCTGGCAACACCAGCAAGTTCCGCCTTAAATTACTGATTAGCTTTCTCTTCTTGTCAATTACAGGGTCAAATTGATTGGCATGTCTCGGGAGGAGTGCGCAGGATCGATAACCCCTACATTGTAGCTTGGCGGATCTCTAGCTCCATCGAGCGGACCCTTCTGGCTTGCTTGTGTGCCCTGGCACGGGACGAAATTTTCGTGTCGACACTTTGAAAGCATGGTTGTAGATGCATATGTTTATCATAAATATTATAGATCTCGTTGTGTGAATGTTGAGATAGGCTCCCAAAGGTTGGTGTTGGAGGGGAAATCACTTCACGAATTAGAGACGCAATTCGAAGGTTTCCCAAGGACAAGCTTCTCTCCTAAAACAAGCACTTTCAGGAGATAACATGAACTTTTACCCTTTTTGCTGTGATGCCCTTATGAAATAAGCATAGAAATAGAATTGTAAAAATATTCCTTTGGGTATTTTTGTCACTAACCATTCAGGGTTTATAGCAAATAGGATGAAGAATGAAGACTCAAGGTATGTCCAACCAATCACCATGCAACATTGAATCACATCCATCCAAACTTGATTTTGCCTTGCAAAATTCAAGCATGGGGCAATGAACTTCTCTGAAAAATCTTATGCCATGTTGTTAATCCACCTTGGTTGTTTCTACCTTTAAGCCATGCTCAATTTGCTTGATAATAATCATGCTCTTTCATCTCTATTTGAGTAAATCTCTATAGTGCTTTCATGTTACCTTTGTCTGCCATAGTAAGTTTTGGTTTGGAAGTACTCGACATACTTCCAAAGGTTTTTAAAATTAAGCAAGGTGCTTAGGTTAAAATGCCTTCCTTAATCAAATTAGACATGAGTCTAGTTTGGTTATTGAACTAAAAATTGCTTTAGTAGATATTGGATATTTTACTGGACTAACCCTTGCAGGAAATTCTCAATTCAAATTGAGTAAGTCCCGAGATGAATTCAAATCAAAGATGAAGCAAGGCACATGATGAACTCCAATAACATTGCACAAAGAAGACATAGCTCATTCATCATGGATGAAAGAACTTAAGGTGGAAAGTCTAACAAGGTGACAAAAGATCGAAGAGCAAAAAGATGGCATGACAAAAGGATGTGAAAGAAAGGGTGCAATTTAGGAGACAAAAAGCTCATGAACACTCAAGCTGCGAGGCTATCCAAACAAGGAAAAACTTCAAGAAAAAGGGAAGCACCATCATGAGTCATCTACCCTTCGTCATATGGTGACATTACGCTCCAATGACAAAGAGACACCATCACAAGATATGCAGCCATCTGGGTCTCCATCGCTGATACCGGATGATGCACCCGAAAGGTAAATGACTCTTCTCCAGCCAAGTCCTGTCCGGAGGACTTAAAAATCCAAACCCTGGCCGTGAGGTAACATCGGTAGTTATTCATATTTACTTTTTAGCATTGCATGAATTATTTTCACTCTTAGCATATTTATTTTTCTGCATTAGCATTGCATTAATAAAAGAAAAATAATAAAAAGTTTTTTTTCATTACTGCATTACATCATTGCATCATTAAAGCTTAAAGCCCCATGTGAAAATTTTCTCGGTGTGTAGCCCAAGGGAATATTCACCGTAGTGGCATAAAAATAAAAATAATCACACATACACATTTATTTCTACAAATAAGAAAATCTAAAATATTAAATAGACATCTTGTTAGAACTTGATCAATTAGGAAATCTTTCTAAACCTCCAAGGACAACAAATCTCTGAATGACTGACCGCTAACCCCTTATCCAAATATGTGCCACGAGTTTTGGTGTTCTTATTGGAGTATTTTACACGATGATCAAGAGTAACGCCATCCATCCAAAGTACATTCTTCCAAACCGCTGCTACACCCGCTACGCGAGGAACACAACTTCTTGATGGACAAGAAAGACCATGATAAAATCCAGCTTGGGGGAGGAGCATCCTCCATGTATCTAGCTAAGTATTTCTTTCTCTTTTTGGTTCCACTATTTTTAAGTTTACTTCATATTTGCAAAAAAAAATAAAAAGATGCATAACAAACTAAAACAAAATAAAAATTTATCTTAGCTATATATATAATAGTAAGGTGTGATTTTAAATTATGAAAACAAAATAAAAAGTATGTGTCTAGTTTTCTATTTTTAAGAGTTGAATAAAATAAAGAGGACTCGGAAAAATCTCTTAAATAGAAATGATGAATAGTTAATCTATTGTAATTCCTTTCAAGTACCTAGTTTTCAGCCTTGAATTCTCTTGAATTTTGGATACGACTGATTTGATATAAAGATTTACTCTAAACTTAAAACTCGTGGGTAGCGAATGCTTGAGCTAAGTCTAGGTAATTGACGGATATGATATGAGAAGGTCTGAGCTTCTGTTTATCTTGTTCCTAGTGACACTAAAGTTCTAGAGATTTATCTTTGAAAAAATAAAAATGATACATGATGAGTTCTTGTATGACAAAGCTTGAATTCCTACTAGAGCCATACATTTTATTTAGGCTAGGAAAACTTTCACATATATGTTGCTTACCTTTGCATTGAGTGTTGTCAAGCTTTGTTGACCCTTATGAGAGATTTATCATGCTCTTAAAATCAAGATCACGTACACACGACTCAAATATGCACTACTCCTACACTGGGAGTTGGCGCAAATATATGGCTTCCATCTAGATCCACCAAAAAATGTTCTACTCCTATACTGGGAGAGAACACAAAACATGCTTGTTAGGTTTTCCATCCACTCAAAATAAATGCTCCAAGTTCTTGTTGATATCTCTCTCAAAGTTTTGTTGCAGAAAGGAGACATGGGGCTATGCAAAAGTTATTCATAAAAAAGAGAGTTAAAAAATGGACAAGTGTCTGAGATATTTAAAACAATGGGTACTTAGATGCCCACCTGACAAAAAAAGAGATGAATAAGATAGCCCCAGCTCTCTAGCAAATATTTCCAAGTTTCAAAAGAGAGATAAGTTTTCAAGGAGCAAAGTAGAATTAGGTTAGCCACCATATATTCCACACACATGCACATTTTGATTTGATTGTATGACTCAACTCTCTTTGGATCCAAGGTTTGACCTTACAATATATGCATTTGCAAGTATGCTCTAGCTTTCTCCCTACCTATGAACTCCACATAAACATTAGTGGTAGGAAGAGAAAAGGGCATAACATCTTTATTGCTTTGGTGAGGATCCACAAATACCATATATATTGAGAGACTTGAGAGTGTCATATAATGGAATCTTTGAGTTTTATTTTGAAAACTTATAAAAACTCTGGGACAATGGTGGAACAAAGAACTTGAGACATAGTGCTTGACTTGATCGTTCTGTCTTTCAATTGCTCAAGACCCAAATGAAGGCTAAGAAGCCCCATAGTTGAAGGTAATATGGGTAAGTTTGAAAGTTAGATTAGTTTATTCTAATCCGGAGGAGAATTTTTTATTGAACACCTATGTACTTTTGAGGCGTGAAAGCATAGTAGCAACTCCTGATCCATTGCTGAGTTTAGCTTTGCTAAGGGGTTAGCAAAGGTTAAGCTTGGTGAAATTGTTGACAGTAGTTAATAATCATTATAAACCGTTAATTAAACATGGATAAGGGCATAAATATAATCACCAATGAAGGTTTAGGGCTTTAAACTAATAAATTCCTCGAGTTTTGGTGAATCTGTGTTTTCAGCAGGGTTTATCCAGAAAACCGCCAAAGAGGACCTAATCATCAAAGTAAATTATGGAATTTCGCCGCGGCGCCGTCGTGGGAAGACTTTAGAAGGGTCCAGAAGGCAAATCACCGAAGCAGGGCTCCACCCACTGCCATGTGGGGCCGGCCGGCCTATAGGTGGGGCCGATCGGCCCCTGTGGGCCCCACCTATCATCTTGCTTCGTATGTTGGTTCCCCACGCCTTTAAGGATGCATCTAAGCCATTGCTTAAGTCGGTTTGATCCAACAACTCACGTTGGACCCTCAGGGCTATATATACCAGCCCCTGCCCTTTCCTCATCAGGTCCTCAGAGATTCCTAAAACCCTAATTCATATTCTCCCCATGAGGATCAGAGCTAGCTATCAAGAGAAGATTAGTCCTCCATAGGATCTAGTCTTTAGAAATAGAGAGATGAAGAGTGAGGGAAGAGTTTGGAGGAGATGGCGGCCTATCGGTGCTCTCTCTACTGGCTTGTACCTTGGTGGAAGTTAACCTTGCGTCTGAGATTTCTCTGGTAATCAACTTCTGATTTAAGTAAGTAACGTGTTTATATTGTTCTTCTGGTTTGCGAGTCTCTTTTGAGTGCTTTAATCTATTGGTCTTAGGTTAAAGTATTATTCATAGTGTAAGCGTGGTGCTTAGACTCGGGTAACTCATGGATGTACCCTACATTCCGGATCGGTAGTAGCTCGCGAGGGTGACTCTTATAGCCTCATTGAATCCTCTGTAGTCCACCTCCCTGTTTGTAGGACTAGCAGGATTTAGTTATTATAGGAAACATACTCTGTCTGTGTTTTCCATAGTAATATCTCCAGTTGAATAATAGAAGACAGCTTATCGAGATTAGAATTAGAAGACCTTAGCGATCTCCTCTACACTCCCAACTTTCTTAAGTCTTGTTGCTACTTTGGCTTAAGTTGGACCATAGTTAACCTCACATGTTTCCCTGTGAATACGATACCTGGAATACTTCTGGGATGAAAGCTACAGCGGTATCTGTGCGTTTGCGGATTTATTTGTTTGCCTTAAATATACCAACAGCGATAAAACCCTGCATGACCAAAAAAATTGCGGATCCCTCTAATATTTACGGGATGGTAGAACCCCGCATGACAAAAAAAAACTATGGATCCCTCTGATATTTACGGGAGGAGGAAACTGTTCAATTACTTCTATTTTAGCTCTATCTACCTCGATCCCACGTTCGAACACCAAGTGTGCAACCAAGCAAATTAATTTGCTGACGTGTCATAGATTTAAATGAGAACAAAACTCATAAAACTTTCATTGAGGCCGTCTTATAGAATTTAAACAATTATTAGAGGCCATATACATCAAAGAATGTCATGAAACGTCTTCCGTAGGCGAGCAGGACATCGTCATCTTTGCAGTAGACGTCCGGCGTGTCTGGTATGATTGTGAACTCGGCCGCGAGGATCATGTGGTCTGCCATGGCGCTGTCCATGGCATGAACAATGCCGATGGATTCGTCCCTGAGATAGAATGTGATGTCCAGGAGCTGGATGGTGGTGTGCTAGCGGCAGTGCTGCTGCAGGAAGATTTCTGTGGCTTCGACCATGGAAGCGTTAGTTCGCAACAGGTCATCCATTGTGTACTCCAAACCATCGTCGTCCTGATGCGTAGCGTCGAAGTTCAGAACGTCCAAAATGATCTCAGAACGGAGCCCTAGCAAATGCCTCTAGCGCTTTGAGAGGACGGTGGTCCTTGCAGCGTCACGTATCAGGTCGAGTTTATTCAAGATCAGGAGGAGGATGTCATCTGGAAGGGTGATTAGCCTGTCATTGTCGTCCCTCCTGTTCGTGCTCCCTGCACTAGCATTTATAATGAACTCCCTAAGAAAGGTAAGAAATCATCTCGCGATCAAGAAGAGAAAGTTTTGATAGCCAAATCACAACCACTCCAATCCCAAATTTAGCTGTCAATTCCAAACCACCAATACTCCAAAATCCCCCAATAGAGGAAGGAAATCCACCTTTCGAAATCGCTATTGAAATTAAGGATGACCTCTTTGGTGCTGATTTTGCGACAACATTAAATTCTCATCTTTATAGGAGACCTTTGAGTGAATATAATTCAAATCCTCTCAAGAAGAGATCTCTCAGGAAGCATCCTTATTTCCATATAGGACATTGGGAAGAATTCAGGGATGGCATGTCTAGTGAACCCATAGAGCGAGAGCCAAGCCATTTAGAAGCACTTCCTATCTTCTCCCCTTCTATGCCCACATTAGATATTTTATCTAAACCTATCTCTCAACCCATCCTTGACCCCAATAATCCCTCTTATGCTCTTTCTCTTCAGTCTCATGTTGACCCTAGAAATCCACTAAGACAACCGCTTATTGAGATTCTAATTTTATCCGACAAATATGTAATTAGTCTGTCTCAAAGCAGAGTTTCAATGCACAGTTACCAAGACTGCCACACTGACTTTACAAGTGAATGAAACAGTCCGTCTCCATGTACAGTTTCATGATAGAGTTTCATAGGCTAGCTACATCATTTAATTGTTATATGACGCTATGATCAAATGTCACATATGAAATGTATAGCCTTGCAATTGTGTATAATTCTTTGCTTATCTGACACAGAAGATCCTCGAGGGCACATGAGAATGAAACAAATCCGTCTCAGTGGAGGTTTCATTGCCTTTCATTGCATAGGTAAATGCGATGGATGAGTTTCATTCATCCTAATGAAACTCTATTTCTCTCGTGAAAGGGCATCTAGTCTAGTGGTTAGAGCACCTGTGTTGGATCCTACAAACTTAGGTTCGACTCCCAGTGAGAGCGAATTAAACAGATCTATCTAGAATAAAAAATTATTAAAAAAAATAGGTTTAGGAATTCTCCTACTGACTTCGGTCAAAAAACAACTCTATTTCTCTCTTTACTCATAAAAAAATAGCATGCCAGATCTCGTCAGGCGGTAAAACCCCACAGAGAACTGCAAATCCCTCTAATATTTACAGAGCGGTAAAACTCCGCATGATCAAGGAAACTACGGATCTCTCTGATATTTACGGGAGGAGGTAACTCTTCAATTACTTCCATTTTAACTCCATCTACCTCAATCCCACGTTCGGACACCAAGTAGATTTAAATGAGAACAAAACTCATAAAACTTTCATTGAGGCCGTCTTATAGAATTTAAACAATTATTAGAGGCCATATACATCAAAGAACGTCATGAAACGTCTCCCGTAGGCGAGCAGGACATCGTCATCTTTGCAGTAGACGTCCGGCGTGTCTGGTATGATTGTGAACTCGGCCGCGAGGATCATGTGGTCTGCCATGGCGCTGTCCATGGCATGAACAATGCCGATGGATTCGTCCCTGAGATAGAATGTGATGTCCAGGAGCTGGATGGTGGTGTGCTAGCGGCAGTGCTGCTGCAGGAAGATTTCTGTGGCTTCGACCATGGAAGCGTTAGTTCGCAACAGGTCATCCATTGTGTACTCCAAACCATCGTCGTCCTGATGCGTAGCGTCGAAGTTCAGAACGTCCAAAATGATCTCAGAACGGAGCCCTAGCAAATGCCTCTAGCGCTTTGAGAGGACGGTGGTCCTTGCAGCGTCACGTATCAGGTCGAGTTTATTCAAGATCAGGAGGAGGATGTCATCTGGAAGGGTGATTAGCCTGTCATTGTCGCCCTCCTGTTCGTGCTCCCTGCACTAGCATTTATAATGAACTCCCTAAGAAAGGTAAGAAATCATCTCGCGATCAAGAAGAGAAAGTTTTGATAGCCAAATCACAACCACTCCAATCCCAAGATTTAGCTGTCAATTCCAAACCACCAATACTCCAAAATCCCCCAATAGAGGAAGGAAATCCACCTTTCGAAATCGCTATTGAAATTAAGGATGACCTCTTTGGTGCTGATTTTGGGAGAACATTAAATTCTCATCTTTATAGGAGACATTTGAGTGAATATAATTCAAATCCTCTCAAGAAGAGATCTCTCAGGAAGCATCCTTATTTCCGTATATGGTCGTACAAGACTCACATATATTATGATTATAAAATATGGTGTGACCTGTGAGTGTTCTCAAGGTAAACTGGGAACTGGGATTTTTAATCTCGTGTGATGTGATTCAGCTAGCAGCCTGAAAGTTAATATGCCCACACTGAAAGATAATGATCTATATTATGTGTTTATCCAGGGTATTATTTCCCGTAAGCCACGATATGAGATGGCTCAGGAGTCAGGCCGCAACATCCAAGGCTGAATCTGAGAATGCAGGAAGAGATTAATCTTCTACTGGACGATCCACCTTATGAGGAATGACGACACCGATATCGCACTTGAGTACTTGACGGCCTTATTCAGTTCCTCAAGGGAAAGAAGGGTGATGCCAAGGATAGCGAAGGTGAAAATGTGGAGACTGTGACAAAAGAGGACGAGAAAGAGATGATGAAGAAGAAAAAGATGCCCCAGTCGGTCAAAATCTCAATGATGCAGGCAAACAATGATGCCAAAGTAGTGTGCATATCAGATATTAGTACCATATCACTAGTGCCAGAATAATCTTCCAAAAATGTACTGTTTTGATATTAATATGTTTGAAACTGCTGAGTACTCCGGTATTATGATCCTTTGTTTCCTTCATAGAACCATATCACATTGTAAAGTACATATAGGCCCCGTTGTATTCAGATGAGTATATGCAGCAACTTTAAAATGTCATTTTATATAAACAATCAATGATGTCAAAACCTACAGACTACAGGGCGTTTGCATAGACACTGCTTCTCACAACAGATCAATCTTCAGAATTGGGGTTCACCACATTTTCTCCTTGTAGCTCACTTTCTTCACGTAGATCATATTCAACAACTAGACCAAGATTATCAACAAACTTGTGGTACACCTGGCACCCTGCACACTGTTTGTGTAGTGTATGTTAGAACATAACTTTACAGCATGTGTAAGGAAACGTCAATCATACGAATGTGGGCTTGTCTCATACAGCTCCAAAATGAGCAAAGCAGTAGATTTGGAGATTGCATTTGCACATAAATAAAGACATGGGACAAAGTTTACCTTAAGAAAAATTGTCCCTCTTTCATAGGCTACTCTGTTTATCAAGCGCTTTGTCCTTTCACCACATGCATTGCATATAAATTGAACAAGCAAGCTTCTTCTGGGAAGCTTTATATCAATAGTGGCTTCCTGAAACAACAAAACAAAACTTACATTTAGGACATTGTGGCCTAAAAACTAGTCTGTTGTTTGCCGCTTCACTATTCAATCTACCAGCGAATTGAGCACTTATTAAGTTATTATTCATTTCTGAAACTAGTTTGTTCCTCAATCAGCAAGCAATTTGTTACATTGTCTTAAATGCAATAAATCGCTGAATTATATATAATATAAAATACTAGACCCCATCGTTGTTTCTTTTTTGTATTTTCACGTATGTATGCTATCAACCTACCAAATTTACAATTTACAAAATGTGTTTTCTTTTGAATGCCATAATCTACAAGACACCCAAGCAATGAATTACCTACAAGAAATGTACACAAAGTACAATCTCAGGAAAGAATAAGCAATTTCAAATGAACACCACAAGGTTGTGTTCATAGATAGTTTGCTAAAGCCAATCAGCCAGCCAATGGATAAGGAAGATATGGTGCTAGAAACCCACAATTATTCTGACAATATGAATCATTAAAGTTGATATCGAGTAGCTAGCAACCTACATCAACATATCAGGTTGAATCTCGTCAGTTATCCAATTTCAGGGCCTGTTTAGTTCCCCATTTTAGCCAAAACTTTTGCTGTTTTATCTCATCTTTTGGCAAAATGAATCTAAACACCATAGGCAAAAACAGCAAAACTTGGGCTACAAAACTTTTGGCATTTGGGACCCAAGAGACCCAAAACTGGGCAAAAAAACGTCTTGGGAGCGCGTGCTGTGTCTGCATGGCTAAAGTTTTGTCATGCATCTAAACACCAAATGCCAAAAGTTTGAATGGCAAAAGTTTTGCAGCATAAGATTAGGGGCAAAAGTTTTGCCATTCCAAAAGCATCTAAACACCCCCTCAATAAACAGCTGGTCCAAAAGCCCAAGCAATTACTGTTTCCCCCACGGCTGGTGGGCTACCTAATCCAGTCCACTCCCTGATCGCCTCCACTAAACAATTCCAAGGAACATGGAGCATCCATAACCCAAACCAATTCGCTCCTGATGATCTGGAAACATCACAGAGAGGAAGGAGAGAGAGCCGATGTCCATATTGACTGGGCCAGCCCGTTAACCAGTTTAGACAGCCCATTGTCTGTATTTACCCCGGTCAGCCTTCGGGTTGTGGGCTGTGGCCTTTTTATCACTGTCCCAAAACTGCTGTGCTCGAAACAACAATGGCATGGTGTCATACTGAAGAATCAAATCACATGGATTCAGACATTCAGTTCCATCACCGTGAAACCCACCGACGGCCACGAATGGAGTGTGTTTGCGTGCAGACACATCCGACTTCCTATCCCTGGTAAAGTACACAAGAAAGCTTTGTGTTATGAGAAGATTCACAAGCTCCTTTCATTTATTGCTGTCTCCATTCCAAATTGTAAGTCTTTTTTACTATGTATCTAGGCATAGTGTACATCTAGTTGTATAGTAAAAACTAAGTATCTAAAGAAGCAAAAACAACTTACAATTTGAAATGGATAGATGGCATGAAGAAACAGTACCTTAGGCATTTATAAATTTGAAATTGGAAGCAGAATTGTGAGATGAAGCACTTGTTATTCTTGTGATTGTATTCTGTCCTCTGGAACAAGACTAGGAGCTTGCAGAGTGGTAATCACCAAAAATCATTGCAAGAACATACTCCATCTCGGAAATGGTGGAACCTACTCTGATCTCTAACAATGATTTCCCGGTTCCAAAGCTGAGAGATTAACTTGATTGCAGAGTGGCAGTCCTCACAGACTCTCAGGTTCTTCATGATATGAATCGGTAAGTTCGGTGGAAGGCTAATGAGACCAAAAGCAATGGCTATCTTCTCACTGTGTGCTAAAAGTGCCTGTTCTTTCTCTTCCTCGTCAACGTCCACTGCTATCCTTGACGTAGCTGGAAAATAACCCACAGACTTCAGCCTGCGTGCAATTTCCTCCATCATCGTGATGATCTCTAATGTCCGAGGATGCGATTGGTCATTGACAACAAACTTGTGTACCTGCCCAGCCACAGTAATCGAGCTGTACCCTGCCGTCTTCTTAACTCCCTGTTCTTCCATCAACATCCTTATTCTTTTTGCATCTACCCATTGTCTAGAGTCTATGTATATGTTATACAACTGGACATAGACAGCATCCTCCTCAGGCGCTAACTTAAGAAGATGCTCCGCAGCATGTCGGGCTAGGTCAATGTTTTTGTGGACTCTGCAAGCACTCAAGATGGAGCCCCATATGACGGCATTTCGTTGCATTGGCATGGTCTGAACAAGATGCATAGCTTCATCCAAGAGCCCACTGCGAGCAAGCAAATCTATCATGCAGCCATAATGCTCAACCTGAGGGTGTAATTTGTGCAACGATCTCATCTCGTTGAAGTGCAGACGACCTTCATTAAGCAGACTCGAGTGGCTGCATGCAGTCAGAACAGCAATGTAGGTAACTGAGGTGGGCTGAAAACCATCACGCTTCATCTGGCAGAAAGACTCCAGAGCATCCTTACCCATCCCATTGAATGCAAGACCTGCGATCATGGCACTCCAAGTGTGAACGTCTCTTTCACCCATGCGATGGAACACAGCGGTTGCCTCATCCACCCTCCCACATTTCATGTACATGTCCACAAGTGCAGTTCCAAGGTAGACATCTTCCTCTGCTATCCTCTGTTCGATTGAAGCATGCAAAGCCCTGCCCTGTGGCAGTGCACCTAAGCTCGCACAAGCAGTGAGAAGGCTCACCACGGTAAAATTATCAGCACTCATGCCGTGTTTCCTCATCTGCATGAACAACTGTAATGCATCTCTAAGCCGGCCACTGTGGATGTATCCAGTGATCATCGAGTTGAATGTGATGACATCACGGGCGCCCATTTGATCAAACAGAGACCTTGCAATATCAACATGGCCAAGCTTGCAGTACCCGTCAATGATAGCATTCCATGGCTCAGGCTTTTGGCCCCTTCCCACAGCGTCAAAGACCGCCTGTGCTTGGGCAATGTCACCACATTTGGCATACATGTTGATGAGCGCAACAACAAGATTGTCAGTCATCCGCATCCTCTTCTTCCCAACCAGCAAGTGCAGCAAGCGCCCAAGCTCCAAAGTCTTGAGCTTCGAACATGCCGAGAGAGCGCCAATCACCGCGACTTCATCCGGCTCGACACCATCTGAAAGGATGCAGTTGAAGCAATAAACGGCATCAGCAGGCCGGCCAGCACGCGAGTACCCAGCAATCAAACTAGTCCACGAGACCACGTCCCTCTCCGGTGCCTGCACGAGGAGCCTCCGCGCTTCATCGAGTAGCTCCCACCCGACCAGCCCGCCGATCACCGTGGCCCACACGACCGCGTCCTTGACAGGCATCTCATCGAACGCCCGGCGGGCGTCGTCCGTGAGCCCCAGCGAGGCGTACATGTGGATGAGGGGGTTCTCCACGATCCGCGCGGCGGAGGGGAGCATGGTCCGGAGGCACGGGGCGTGCAGCATCCGGCAGAGCCCAGCGCCGGCGCCGGCGGCGCAGCACCGGAAGACGAAGTGGAACGTGAAGGCGCTCGTGCGGACGCCCCCGCGGCGCATGCGGAGGAGGAGGAGGACGGGATGGTCTGCGCCGGCGGAAGCCTCGAGGCAGGCACGGAGGGCGGTGTCGTGAAGGAAAGTGGTGGGGTGCGGCAATCGATCGAACAGGCTTAGCACGTAGCGCAGGTGGCGCGGGGCGGAGAGGCAGTTGGTGAGCGAGTTGGCAGATTTAACTTTTTACCATTATAAGAATCGGCATCTCCTGACTTTAACGGCTGACAATACGAGTTTGGCACGCAATGGAGAGAAGAGATACAGAATTGCCACTTTTGCACTCGTGGCACGACAACGCGTCAGTCCAGATGGGATCCGAGTCAACATGGGGGTGGCAAATGACCGTGGTTGCCCCTGCCCTCTGCTGCTAACCCCTGCCCTCTGCTGCTAACCCAGCCAGGCTGCACTCAGTCGCCTCGCCCGGCCCATTCGTTCATTCTTTGTCTCCCCGCTCTCGCCGTAGCCCTCCGCCGCCGCCTTCCTCTCCCAGCTTTCTCGATGGATTGAAAGTACGTGTGGACCGCCATTGTCGCCATCCCGCTCGTTTTATTGCACTGGTTTTGATGGGATTGTAGGTTAGGTTAGGTTAGGTTAGGTTAGGGTCCCTACCAATGATAGTGAAATTGTCCGCCTTCCTTGCTTCGTAGGCCGTTGCTGTAGTGGCTTCTGTTGCGGTGGAGATTGGAGACGCAATGGATTGGAGTGGTTGCCCTATTTGGTAAGTTAAACTTCAGTGCACTTCGTCCTCGCTTTGATTCCGGATTGGGAAGATGGTGTGTAGTAGGATACCGTCTAACAATTTGATTTGTGTTTCTGTTCGTTATTATGTCAGGATTGATCCTGGCAACGTTTTTAGATTTGTTGTTAAGGTTTCTAAGTATGTTGCTGATGGTGAGTACGGGCAAGCAGAAATGTCCCCGTATGAGCATGAACTATGGCTGGATAGGACTGTGCAGTTTTCTCTATCTAAATTTCATGATGAAATGGCCAGTAAGATAATCTGGGGATCTTCACAGACATTGGATGTTTGGGTGGTTGACAGTGACAGTGAATCTGAATGGAAAGTTAGTATGGATGAACATTTTGAGCAGCTAATAAAGGATAGATGTGATGACAGGGTAGCTGTGCTTTGTAGTGGATGTAGTCAGCAAACATGCTCAAAGTGCCAATGCTAGCTCTGGTGTTAGGTGTGCATCTGGTTTCACTTTTGCACAAGGCAGTGCTGCTCCTGGTAATACACAAGGCAGTGGTGCTCCTGATAATGTAGAAGACAGTGATGTTCCTAATAATGTTGAAGGCAGAACTTAGCTAAATCTGAATATAACCACTACATAGAAATGTCTTATATTTGAGTATTTTACAAGTCATAATGCACGATATTCTAGGATTTAAGTGAGCATCGATTAAAGTTTAAAGTTGTTTATTAACGCCTTAACCAACAAGAAAGTAGTAGTAAATTTGGGTTGCTTCAACTCCAAACTTCATCTTGGATTCCATGTTTGGGACATACAGACATCTTAGACGTTCGATTTTAGACATATGGGGTTGAATCGATTTGCCTACCCGGCACCCTTAGGCCAGGTCTCAAACCAAACACCAAGAAGCAACAAAGTCTCCTAGTTCATCCTGATGGAACAAGGAAAAATTGTGCTCCATGTTTTTAATCGAACTGCTCACAGAGAGAGCAGCACGGCTAGCCTTAAATTGCGAGACATGCGTCTTCCCTGCCAACCACCGTGCGCCGTCGGTGCATGCATGTGTGAGAGAGTTCCAGGAATGGTCATGCACGCCCACGACGCAGGGCGTGGCTGCCCATGCGTGCACTGCACCACGACGATGTCGATCAGTCGATCCAGAGCCTTCCTTTGGTTGAGTCGCACGCAGCTCTCTCTATAAGTACGGACCTCGCGCGCACCTAGCCTACTCACTCAGTCACTCGGGCAGTCCGTTCCCGTCCCTCTCCGGCCATTCGATCAGAAGCAAGCGAGCGAGTGATCCAGCCGCGGAGACCGAGGCCGGCCATGGGCAAACAGGCGACGGCGACGGTGCTGGCTCTGGTGCTGCTGTGCGTCGTCCTGCTGGCGGCGCCTGTTAGAAGTGCTTTGTTTTACTTCATGTAATCCTGTTTTTTAGAACGTTTGCTATTTTAGTTCAGTTAGACACGTAGAATCCTGGGTGGTTCAGAGATGTGCGTGAACCACGCCGAGACCGTGTACTGGTGTGTGGCCCCGTCGCGGCGTCGTCCGTGCATGTCCCTCTGGCGTTCCGGAAATAACGGGCGATCAGAGGAGGCGTCGTAGCGACGGGGGGCAAGGCCTTGGGCCTATATAAACTGAACGAAAACATAAGGCATGGTTACGCCGTGTTTGGGAAAATTGATCTCGTTGTCATTATTTCCATCTTCTCGGTTCACGCTCTAGGGTTTTAATCGCCGCAAACGCCACCTGCCGGTGTCGCGCCGTCGCCGAGCTCGATCCTGGGAGCTCGGTTCCAACATCTGGTATCAGAGCCGTATAGGTTTCAGCGGATCACGTCACGAACGTGCAAGGAGAAGACGAGAAGGAGGAGATGACGAAAGGCGAGAGTTCGAAGTCAAGCGGCGGCGTCAAGGAAAGCTCGCTGGTTTGGCCGATGCTAACTCGAACAAATTATGTCGAGTGGGCTATGTTGATGCAAATCAACTATGAGGCGTTGGAGATCTGGGAGACAATTGATCCTGGAACCAATGTGAAGAGGTCAGAGGATCGGCAAGCCATGAGCGGGTTGATGAGATCCGTTCCCGAAGAGATGCGGCCGACGCTCGGCGCGAAGCAGACGGTACATGAGGCCTGGAATCTGGTGAAGACGTTGAGGGTTGGAGCAGATCGTGTGAAGGAGATCAGTGTCCAGAAACTCCTAAAAGAATTCGAGAACGTCGAGTTCAAAGAAGGAGAAAGCGTGGAGGACTTCGGCATACGAATCGTGAACCTCGTCGTCACGTTGAAAACTCTCGGTGAGACCATCGACGATCCTCGTGTTGTCAAGAAAATATTGCGTGTGTTGCCACCCAGATTCAATCAAGTTGCAGTATCCATTGAGATGTTCTGTGACATGAAAACACTGACAGTGGAGGAATTGGTGGGGAGACTGCGCGTTGCTGAAGATCGATTCGAGGAGAAAGTCGAGCAGATCACTGATAAGGCGGGCCGTTTATTGCTTGCCGAGGATGAGTGGCTTGAGAAACACAAGCACCGTTTCCAACCCACTCAAGGTCGTACTGGAGGAAGTAGCAGTGCTGGTGGAGGCAAAGGCAAACAGCCACATCGACATGATGGTGGTGGGTCGAAGGCAGCCGGCAACGTCAAGCTCACCTCAGAAGGCACACCTCGTCGGAAGGGAAGGTGTAGAAATTGTGGCATCTATGGTCACTGGGCTGAGGATTGTAAAAGGCCCAAGAAGCAAAAGAAGGAGGAGAAGCACGAGGAGGCAAACGTCGCTGTGGCAGGTGCTGATCATAATCCAGCACTGTTTCTGTCAGTGGCAAAGGACATCACAAAATTACCTGTAGAGGTCGTTCATCTCACAGAGAAGAAGGTGGTGCCGGTTGATTGCCCAGAAGGTGTTTGGGTGCTAGATACAGGAGCTAGCAACCATATGACAGGATGTCGTGCTGCTCTCACTCATCTGAATGATCGAGTTCGTGGGACTGTAAGGCTGGGTGATGGTTCCAGCATGGAGATACATGGGCTTGGCTCCATGGTCATTCAAGGACGACAGCAGGATCACAAGGTATTAACTGATATTTATTACATTCCAAAGCTTCAGAGTAATATTGTCAGTTTGGGCCAATTGGAGGAAAAGGGGTTTGAGGTGTCATTGAAGAATGGCAGATGCAGTGTTTTTGATCAAGGGGGACATGCATTACTTATCTCAGCTCCTAGAACTGCAAATCGTCTCTATATGCATAAGTTCAGTACTGTGTCACCTGTTTGCCTACTGAATAAATTGGATGATGATGCTTGGAAGTGGCATGCAAGGTTTGGGCATCTTAATTTCAGATCCCTCCGGGAGTTAGGAAGGAGAAATATGGTATCTGGCATGCCCACTGTTGACAGGGTCGAGCAGGTGTGTGATGGCTGTACATTAGGAAAACAGCATAGAACTCCCTTCCCAAGTGTCAGTAAGTATCGTGCTATGAGTGGACTTGAGTTGTTTCACACAGATCTCTGTGGAAAAATCACACCACCAACACCAGGTGGTAAGCATTATTTTTTGCTAGTTGTGGATGATCACAGTAGATATATGTGGATTGAGTTGTTGAAGTCCAAAGATGAGGCACTGTCTTATTTCAAGAAGGTGAAGACAAGGGCAGAGACTGAACTTAACAGTAAGCTCAAAGCAATTAGAACTGACAGAGGTGGTGAGTTCAACTCAATTCAGTTCAGTGTATTTTGCATTGAGTATGGCATCAGGCACTTTACCACTACACCTTATACCCCTCAACAAAATGGGGTGGTAGAAAGAAGAAATCAGACTGTAGTGGAGATGGCAAGATGCATGATGAAAAGCAAGCAGATCCCAGCATGCTATTGGGGAGAGGCTGTGGTGATAGCTGTCTATGTTTTGAATAGATCTCCAACAAAAAGTCTAAATGGTGTAACACCATATGAGGCTTGGTATGGCAAGAAGCCTAGAGTTGATCACATGAGAATTTTTGGCTGTGTGGGTCATGTCAAGAAGGTTGGGCCAGGGATTAGTAAACTGTCAGATAGATCCCAGAAAATGATTTTCATTGGCTATGAGGAGGGCACAAAGGGGTACAGGATGCTTGATCCTCTGTCTAGGACATTACACATCAGTAGGGATATTATTTTTGAAGAAAGTCAGTCATGGGATTGGAACATTCAAGGGATGGATCAATTCTAGTCTGAACATTTTGTTGTGGAGTATCCGGTTACTGTTGGTGGTCCGACAACAGAGCAAGCACCCACAGTTTCAGTACCAGACAGTTCGGCTGTCAGTTCCTCTAGGCAAGGTCAGTCCCAATCTTCATCAGATGAGTCTCAAGGACTCTCAAGCCCACATACACCATCATACACTGGGTCTGTTGGGCATGGTGACCAAAATCAGTGGGTAACACCACCTAACGGTCAGTCGGCAGATTCAGAAGGCAATCCACTAAGGTACAGATCATTATCAGAGTTATATGATGACACTGAAGAAATTGAAAATGTTGAGTATAGTGGAGTGTGTCTTCTAGGAGCAGACGAGCCTGCCAGTGTAGAAGAAGCTCTAGAAGAAACTTGCTGGAAAAATGCAATGGAATCAGAACTTCAGTCAATAAGAGACAATAATACTTGGTCTCTGTCAGACTTGCCCAAGGGGCACAGGGCTATTGGACTGAAGTGGGTATTTAAAGTAAAGAAAGATGCTGCTGGGAATGTTGTCAAGCACAAAGCTAGGCTTGTCGCCAAAGGGTATGCACAGAAGCAAGGGGTGGATTATGATGAGGTGTTTGCACCAGTTGCAAGATTAGAAACAGTGAGAATTCTATTAGCACTTGCAGCACATGGAGACTGGGAGTTACATCATATGGATGTGAAGTCTGCTTTTCTCAATGGAGATCTCCAAGAACAAGTGTATGTACACCAACCACCAGGTTTTGCTGATGCAGCTCATGCTGGTAAAGTGCTGAAACTAAACAAAGCTCTTTATGGGCTCAAGCAAGCTCCCAAGGCATGGAATGCTAGACTGGACCAAGAGCTGAAAGCAGTGGGGTTTCAGAAAAGCATAGTTGAACATGCTGTTTATAAAAGAGGAACTGGAGATGATTTATTACTCATTGGTGTTTATGTTGATGATCTCATAATTTGTGGACCAAATTATCAGAAGATCAAGCAATTCAAGGATCAGATGAAGAAAATCTTCAACATGAGTGATCTTGGGTTACTTAGCTACTATCTGGGCATGGAGGTCAGACAGGAGAAGCATCAGATCACTATTTGTCAGAAAGCCTATGCTGCCAAAATTGTGGAGATATGTAATCTGACAAGATGCAATCCAGTGGATACACCAATGGAGCAGAGAATCAAACTCACTACAGCTAAACCAGGTACTGAGTTAGATGTTACCAGATACAGGAGTGTGATTGGGAGTCTCAGGTACCTAGTCAATACTCGACCTGATCTGGCATATGCAGTGGGTATTGCTAGTAGATTCATGGAAGCACCAGGAAAAGAACATTGGTCTGTGGTCAAGAGAATTGTCAGGTATATAGCTGGGACACTTGACTATGGCTGCAAGTTCATGAAGGGAGGAAAGATGGGTCTCAGTTTGTTGGGTTTCACTGATAGTGACTGTTTCAGGTGATCTAGTGCACAGGAAAAGTACTTCTGGGATCATTTTCTATCTTGGCTCCAACCTGGTGACTTGGGCATCTCAAAAGCAGAAGGTGGTAGCTTTATCATCATGTGAAGCAGAATATATAGCTGCAGCTTTGGGAGCCTGTCAGGGTGTTTGGCTAAGTCGTCTGATAGCAGACCTGATTGGTGGTGAAGCGCAGAAGTTCAGACTTCTGATCGATAATCAGTCAGCAATCGAGCTAGCAAGAAATCCTGTTTTCCATGAAAGAAGCAAGCACATAGATACTCGGTATCACAACATCAGAGACTGCATTGAGAAGAATCTGGTTGATGTTGAACATGTGGGTACAAATGAGCAGGTTGCTGATATTCTGACGAAGCCTCTCGGAAGGGTCAAGTTCGTGGAGTTCAGACTGAAGCTCGGAGTCGTTCCAGTGAAACAGGATTAAGGAGGTGAAATGTTAGAAGTGCTTTGTTTTACTTCATGTAATCCTGTTTTTTAGAACGTTTGCTATATTAGTTCAGTTAGACACGTAGAATCCTGGGTGGTTCAGAGATGTGCGTGAACCACGCCGAGACCGTGTACTGGTGTGTGGCCCCGTCGCGGCGGCGTCCGTGCATGTCCCTCTGGCGTTCCGGAAATAACGGGCGATCAGAGGAGGCGTCGTAGCGACGGGGGGCAAGGCCTTGGGCCTATATAAACTGAACGAAAACATAAGGCATGGTTACGCCGTGTTTGGGCAAATTGATCTCGTTGTCATTATTTCCATCTTCTCGGTTCACGCTCTAGGGTTTTAGTCGCCGCAAACGCCACCTGCCGGTGTCGCGCCGTCGCCGAGCTCGATCCTGGGAGCTCGGTTCCAACAGCGCCGGCGGCAGACGCGGCGTCGTGCAACCCGTCGGCGCTGAGCGCGTGCGCGGGCGCGCTGTTCGGCGGGGCGGTGACGCCGGGGTGCTGCGCGTCGCTGCGGGCGCAGCAGCCGTGCCTCTGCCAGTACAAGCGCGACCCCGCGTACCGCGGCTACGTCAATGGCCCCGTCGCGCAGAGCGTCACCCGCGCCTGCGGCCTCCCCATGATGAAGTGCTGATGCCTGATCGAGAGCCTGCTCCGTCCGTCGCCGCCGGCGACCGCCCGCCGCGCGCCGGATATTATATACGGCTACGTATACTACTGCGAGTCCACGTCAGATCCATGGACGGACAGACATACGTGCGTCTAAATAAACGCGAGCTCTAGCCCGGCTGGTTGTTGCAGCTCGCCATGCTCCGGCAACTCGTAGTCACCTACCTCGGGAGTGAGGCTATGCACGATGCCGGTGGTTTTGGCTGTTTTCATCATGTTTCTGAGTTGTTTTCGTATAAGTAAAATCGCGCTGCCGTGCTGTGTCCAGCGTTTATAAATTTATAAGTTTTATTTATACTAGGCCGGCCTTGGTACTTCCGAACACAGAAGTCCAATTTTTTATAATTTGGCTCTCTTTTTTTTTAAGAAAATTTACGTTTAGCTTCTTGGGAGATTTAAATTCATCTTTTGACCCTGGGGTCGGCACCAGGACTCATGGCGCCGAGCTAAAACGTCTCGGCGTCACAGATCTTGGCTCCGAGGTGCTTGACCGTGTATAGCCGGGCATCCTAGGTGGCATTCACGTGGTCGGTACCTCGACGCCAGAATACATGGCGCTGAGCTCGGCGCCACAAATCTTGGCGCCGACCTCGGCGCCATGTATTCTGGCACCGAGCATGGATTCAAAACCAGCGGCCTTAGCTCTCTCTAGCGCGCTCTGTCTCTGCCTCTCACCGCCGACGTCGTCGTCGTGTCAGCGCCGCCATCGCCCGCGCCTCCTGCGCCGGCAGCAGGCCACCGCCCGTCCTCCACCCCGCGTCAGTCGCCTCCCTCGCTCCCTCATCCACTCCCTCAGCCACCGCAGCAGGCCGCCGCCGCGCCCCTGTCGCCGTGCGATTTCCGGCCGCCCTCGTCGCCCCTTCCCTCCTCCTCCTCGGTGTCCGGCGGTGAGGGCGGCCCGCCACCGCTCGCCGGAGCTCCCGCCAGGCGGCTTGCCTCTGGGCCCTGCGCCCCTGCCCATCCGAGGTAATTTTTTAGTTAAGTTAAATTAGTTAATCTACTTTAGGTAATTTAGTTAGTAATTTTTTAGAATATTTAACAAATTTAGTTAGCAAATATAATTACATAGGTAGAAAGTTAGATGCTTATTTATTTAGTTATACTATATACTTAGGAATATATGTACGTAGCTTATTTAGTTAGATTAGATTGATAGAGACATAATTAGGGAGTTAGTTACTTATTAATTTAGTTAGCTAGTTAGTAAGTGTAGTTACCAAATCTCTTATATTGTTAGAGAGATAGTTAGGTAGTTAGATACTTATTTGTTTAGATAGATAGTTAGATAATTTAGTTAGTAAATGTAGTTAAATATTATGGTTAGTTATCTTATAATAATATACCCGTAATAACTTGGTTGATGTGCATACCAACTAGATGGACAACATAGTCATCTTGTATCATGGAGGAAGTGTGGAGGAAGATGAGTTTGGTAATGTCAATTTTGTTGGAATGCAAAGGATGCTAGTGATATTCGATGATCGGCCATTGTTTTGTGAGTTGTTTGGTAGGGCTCGTAATGAGCTTAAATGCAATTCAAATGAAGATGCCATCTTAGTTGAGGGGGTACTTCACCATGGCAGGTCAGGGACAATTTTGAGGCGGTTGGTCCCAATTGCATCAGAAGCAAAATGGGACAAATATGTCAAAACTGTCATGAAGAATGAGTTTTAATGTTTAGATTTGGTTGTACGGAAGTTGTCTAATGATCTCACCCCTCATGGGTATTCACTCCCTAATATTCATTCACCCCCCTCATGGGTTGTCACCAGCACTAGAGAATCCGGCACCCTCTGAGCCTCTGTTACCCAACCGTGAGGTGGATGTGGAAGATGCGGTTGTGGTGCCCGATGCTCAATCCGCCCCCAATGAGGTTGGTGTATGTCCTGGTGTCCATACAGAATGTGGGACTAATGATGTTGTATGTGCCCCTCAGGAGATCCCTTTGACCCAGAATCATCCTAGTAAGTGATTTAGTAACACTTTGACTTTCCTTATTCTTTGTTCATTCCATTCCTTTGCCTCAGTGCTATCCATATTTGTGCTTTAAATGCAGGAGACAATCCTAATAATGATGGTTGTGCTCCTGTTCCTCCATCAACCAACGTGGACCTAGGGTTTATGGCCTCTAACAGTGTAGATGTTGATATTGCGGATGATGAGGAGCCTTATGGCACAGCAAAGGTTGTTGATTCTAATGATGACCGCCCAGTTGCAGCTTTGAGTGAACAAGAAATGGAGCTCATCAGACGCTTTGTGTCCTGATCGTGATCCACTGGTTCATGAATTCAGCGACCTTAGTCATTCTCAACATGCTTATGAAGAAGGAAGAGATGACGAGCTGCTAGAGGCTCCTGAGGCCGATGACAGCGTGGAAATTCAGAAGGGCATGGTCTTCAAGGACTTGCCCACCTTAAAAAGGTGGCTACAGAAATACTCTGTGAGGCGTAAGAGACCATTCAAGGTGAGGCATTCCTATGTAGAGCGCCGTTACACGGTGGTGTGCGAGATGGCAGATTGCAATTGGAGGGTCTGTGCTCGCAAACAGAAAGCCACAGAGAAATTCAAGATCACCAAAATTGTAGGTCCACACACTTGTGTCCAGTCAGATCTAAAATAGAAGCATAGACAGTTGACCTCTACCCTCATTGCTAGAAAGTTATACACAACTTTGAAGGGTCAGCCTAACTTAAAGGTCAGGGCAATTATGGAGATGACTAAGGAGATATTTAAGTATGACATAAAGTATGGGAAAGCATGAAGGGCAAAGCAACGGGCCTGGAAGATGATATATGGGGACTGGGAGGAGGGGTACAAGCAGTTGCCTGCAATGTTCAATGCAATGAAAGCAACAAATCTAGGCATGCATTACGTGTATATCTCAAAGCCGAATGAATGGAAGGACGGGAGGCAGATATTCTTTCGTGCTTTCTGGTGCTTTCTCCAGTGCGTCGAGGCCTTCAGGCACTGTCGTCTAGTGTTATCCATTGATGGTACTTTTCTGCTTGGTAAGTACATGGGCACATTTTTTGTAGCCATTTCGTGTGACGTAGACAACACATTGGTTCCTTTGGCTTTCGCTTTGGTGGAGAGGGAGAACAAAGATAGTTGGGGATAGTTCTTGCGGCTTGTTAGGATCCATGTCGTTGGCTCTCATAGGGGGGTAGGTGTCATATCTGATAGACACCAGGGCATACTCAGTGCCGTACAGGAGCAGATTCCGGGGTATGCACCTTTGCACCACCGTTGGTGCACTCGACACCTTGTCGAGAATTTACTTCGGAAGGATGGTACGAAGGACAACTTTCCTCTATTCGAGGAGGTTGCTCGCATGCTTGAGGTGCCGTTCTTCGAGGAGAAGTTGGAGCAGCTAAAAACGGCAACAAACGCAAAAGGTAGGCAGTGGCTGAGAGGATTGATGAGAGAACCTGAGAAATGAACAAGAGCCTACGACGCTGGTGGATGGAGGTACGAGTTTTAGACTAGCAACATGGTGGAGTCATTTAATAGTGTACTCAAGGGTATACGTGCCATGCCCGTCAATGCCATTGTATCATTCACCTTTTATAGGCTAGTTGCATGGTTTAACGAGAGACACACTCAAGCAATGGCACTACAGAGTCATAATCAGAAATGGGCACCTAAACCTAAGAAGCATCTTGACAAGGCAAAGGAAAGGGCTGCCACACATGACGTCGATTGCTTTGACCACAACACCGGCAAGTACCAGGTCATAGAAAGGGGTGATACAATGTCCGATGGTGAGGTCTGGCCATCAAGGAGTTATATTGTGGTACTTAGTAATTCCGGCTTCCTTGTGCTCCTTTTCTAGAGCCTCGGGATTCTCCTTTGGGCATCAGGATTCTAGAGCCTCGGGAGTTATACCATAGAACTAGCAAGTTATAAAGACTACTGAGTGTAACGATGCCACTTTCCCTTTCTCTGGGAATCAGGATTCTCCTCCATCACTGCCTTCGTCGGCTGCGCACGCTCAAGCTTCCTCTCCCTCTCCTCCCTGTGCGAAGCAACACGCCTCCTTTCCTCCTCTTCCTTGTGCTCTTTTTCAAGAGCCTCCTCTCTACGTCTCTTCTCCATCATCTTCTTGTCCTCTGCCTCCCACCGTAACAGTTCCTGCATCCACTCATTGTCTTCCGGCTTGATCTCAGTGTCGATCCACTGCTCAAAATCACAGAGCGGTGGAGGGGTCTGCAACAAATGCAATTGTTACAAAACAAATAAATCAGGCAAGACTTCATTTGACACAAAATAAATATTAAACAACATCAATTTCTCATCATCTTGTTAATACGGCGCTGACGAAGTGTAGGCTCAAACACAAAATTGGCACACATCCAATACAGGCCTATACATGTCCTCTTCATCAGACTTGGCTACCTTGCAAGGATCGCCGCAAAAAACACATGGACACAGGAACACCACTAGACAGAGGCAACGACCTACGGGTCAAATGCATTTCCGGTCATCCGGCCATAACTAAAATTGAACCAAAAGCAATGAACATTAAATCATAAACCTAGGGTTTTTTCTATTTGTTGCACGTAAATGAAAACATAATATAACACGATGATATGAGATTACCTTGGCTTACTAGCTTTACCACGCTTAATCCTACCGTTACATAATACAAAAAATTAAAAATCACTTCAAACATTAGGTAATAACGTATTTAGGGTTACAAAATAGACGTAATATATACTAAATCAATGCGTAAAAAATGATAAGAGAAGAGAGGATACCTTGCTCGCGAAGATGTATGGATCAAATCCAAGTATCCAATGTCAAATTCATCAATTCAAGAGATTGGACGGGTTAGAGAGAGAAAGAAACCGAAAGGGATGAGGAAGAAATGAAAGCAGCCTCGGCAAGGAAAACTTGGCCGCACGCTTTGAATCCATGCTCGGCGCCAGAATACATGGCGGCGCCAAGCTCGGCGCCATGTGTACTGACGCCGAGATACCGGCCACGTGAATGCCACCTAGGACGCTCGGCTGTGCACGGCCAGACACCTCGGAGCCAAAATCTGTGGCGCCGAGACGTTTTAGCTTGGCGCCATGAGTCCTGACGCCGACCCCCAGGGTCCAAAGATGAGTTTAAGTTTCCCAGAAGGCCAACGTAAATTTTCTTAAAAAAGGACCAAATTGTAAAAAATTGGGACACAGAAGCCTCACCCTCCAGATAAAACTACAGGATACATGTTGCTTGTGGAAATGGCACTAGCGAACTCACAACTGAATCGACTGACGATCAAACACAAAGTAAAACGACTGAGAGGTGGCATGATCTGATGATATAAGCTACTGGTTATATATGACTGGGTAATCTGGAAACAGCAGCACAGCACCACAAGCAGTATGGATTTAACACTCCCAGAACATCACACATAACGGGCAGTCACGGCATAAATTGCATTGTTTAAACTAACTGGGTACCAAACCCAAAAGCAGCTAACCAAGACATGTAAAATCAGGATGACCACCAGGTACTACTCGGTCTTTAAGAGCCAACCTAGGGGGTGTAAAACTCATGATAACCACCAGAAATACTAACTACTCAGCCCAAAGGACCTGAACAAGCGATTTGAAACTAAGGATAACCACCAGAAACAGTTAACTAGTCCTGCGAACGGGAATGGAACAGTAGCTTCCACTGCTTTGTCCTCCAAGCCACACTTCTGGATGCAACTAGTATGTACACCATAAACCTATAACTCGGATCAAACAGAGCGCCTTGATATGTAAGATCACTTCGCAACAGAAGTCCCCGCTAACTTCTCATCATCAGGCAGGCCCTGCGACAAATAAGCCGGTCAGGAAAGGTTGTCCAACAGGTGTCATGATTCACGAATGTATCTCCAGCAACAATACATGTATGCAGAAGTACAGTATATTGAGGGAATCGCACATACCAGGTCGTTGTGAAGCAAATTGATCTCTGAGAACTTTGGCAGCACAGATTTCACATCAGAAGTTGCTGACTTCTCATTCTGCAGATCTTGACTCATCTTGCTGCTACTCTCAGACACCTCAGCATTGTGGTAATCAGCACCAGGTACACCCTGGCGATGAATAGGTCAATCAATGAGCAGAACTGTATGTTGCACAAAAAACCTTGTCCAAAGGCTCACAGCTCATCTTTGCAAATGCTTAACTTACAAAGAACTGGGATGGATGGATAGATAGAGGGGTGCTGGCAAGGTTGGGCGGCGAAAGAGAGTTTAAAATACCTGGCCATTATGAAGGTCATTGGTAGCCTCAGCATCATCATGAAGCATATCTTGCGAGTTCAGCTCATGAAGCATATCAACAGTCAGATTTATGTCAAAATCATTTGCCTTGAGTAACTCATCAATGAAATCTGTGGAGACATTTGGGAACATTGAAAAGACCATGTTGGCTAGAGCAAGTTCATCAATGTCATTTTCCTCATGCTGCGAAGGATCAAAACTGCTACCAGAAGCCTCTCCCTTTGATGATGACCCTGCAGAAATGATAAGACCTGCTGAGCTCTCAGTGTATTCATATGAATAAAGCAAATCTGAGAGTTCAAAACCTACAGAACCACTAGAAAAATCTTTAGCCTCACCTCCTTGTTTTTCTGGGGCTTTGTGTGCAAATGAACCCAGCGATCCAGGTATGAAAGGGCTGGCGTTTGGATTCAACTGGAACGATCCTTCCATGGTTCTTTGATCAACAAATCTGTAAATGTGCAAAGACAAAATTCAGCGCAAATATATATGTGCAATTTACAACAGCAAACAAGAGAATTCACAGAGTAGCCATGCATAACTTATATCAAGAGACAGTAATATGGTCCGAAGTGCCAATTCAAAGCAATAAAGTTTGAAACTGAGCAGAAGGGATAATATTAAAATTCGAAGTAGATCAACTGTGTTAGTACATATTCCGATTCTCATGTGCTATGTGCATCACAAAATTAATCTTCTTGCGCTAGAGTAATCCAGAATACAATACTTCTGGAAGAGTAAATTTCCAAATGTAGGAGAATTTTTAAAACAACAATTAGTCTGCTAAATTTAGAATGTTGCTGACAACAATACTGACTACAGAATGCAAATGACAAAACCGGCAATATGCTCGAGTGACAACTAGCGAATGGATGCAAGTAGTTGCTATTAATCAGAATATTATTGATGGGTGCTTCAGCTATATGGTAAAATATAAAACGCTGACTTTGCTTCAATATCATCATACAGCATTACATGATAAACATGTGGATAGATTTTTCTTCTTCAAACATAGAGAAGGATATTCCAAAGAAGGCAGTGAAATAAAAGCATAACTATTTCACTTTTTTTATTGAGACTAGAATGCTCCAATCTGGCGCACTACCATTAATCAGAAACAGTAATATTCGATTACATGCAGATAACATCCTAATTTTCATAAAGAACAATTAAGGAACTGTTATGCCCATCATTCCCTTCTAGAGAATTGAAAAGTGATCACAGATGAAGTAATGGAATATTTGACTAGTGGCCCAAGATATCAAATGAGTTCATTAAAAAATAGAATAAAGGAGGACGCAGGCTCCTAGACAGAAACAGTGGTTAGCTTATCACATTCAAGTTCTAGAACTAAATCCCAGAAGTAATGGACCAATTCTCTAAAATTAGGAATAGTAACTATCCAAAAGATACAGTCACTGTCTTAATTGCTAGTAAAGATCTAACAACCTACATCAAATGGGGTGATTTAAAAAAAACAGCAAATATTTGTGTAGTCCTAAAAGATTTATAACCGAAACAACGCTGAATAATTAAATTAATCAGATTCAAGACAAGATGCCATATTAGAGTAGAGCCAAAATGACAACCTACCAATAAATCAAATGGGGTGATTTAATACAATTTAGAAGAACAGAAGCAAGTAATAGTATAATCCCACAAGCTTTCTAACCAAATAACAAAGAATAATCGAAGTAGTTAGATTCAATAAGCCGTACTGGACCAGAACCAAAATTACAACCTAGCAATACATCAATGTGCGACATCAGGCCTGTAGTAATGCAAATAACAGGCAAAAAACCACTGTAGCCCTTGCTACTACAAATCCTTATCTACTGCATCTAATCACCGCACAAATTCTGACTGCAAATCAGAAGCGCTGTGGCCAAAGCAGCAGCAACACTACTCAGTAAAACCTGCAGAAATCAAGCAGCCTCAGCTGCTGCAGCAGTGGGCCTGTGGTAGAAGTGCAGCCGAGCAGAGCCTCTAATAGTCTATTTGATCTCCACAAGCTACCAGGTCTTCCATCCCGATCCCGTGTACAAGACAAAGCAGCACCTCAAGACTAATACAGAATCCGGATCAGACCCATGAGTAACAAACGAACATCATCACAGTAAAAAAAAAAGAGAGAACACGCATCTGCATTCCCGTCTTTCCAGCACGAGCACCCACGCGACCAACCGAACTGGCTCTACAGACCCCTACCCGATCTCAGCCGCAAGGCCCACCAGAACAAGCAGGGAGAGCAAGCGGCGCTATCCCAAGTTCGCAACGGACCCCTACCCGATCCACACCGCGAAGCGCACCAGAACACAGCAGGGGGGAGCAAGCGGCCGATCAAAACCCCCCACGACAAGGCAGTGGACCAGATCGGCACCACGATCGCCACAACTCGACACGACTGGCGGCCGAACAGATCGACCTACGCCTAGACCTAGCCCACACACACCCTAGAACAGATCGAACGGACAGATACATGCAGCCCGGAGCGCAATCGAGTTGGGAAGGTTTACCTCGGGACGATCGGCAGGGGCGATGCGGTGCGGAGGTCGCCGGCGTCGGGCGTCGCGATCGGGAGGGTGGTGGTGTGAAGTGGGAAGGCTGTGGGGGTGGACTGGGGGAAGAAAGCGAAAAGTGTGACGGGGAAGGGAAACGGCACGGGCGCACAGTAGTGGCCCAATCCTCCTAGTAGGATTTCCGGCCTTAGGCCCGTGGGCCTATTACGTGGTGGAGAACTTTTTTGGGCTAGGCTAGGACGGGCTAGGCCAATTACTCTTGGTATAGGATTTCCGGCCTTGAAATTTGGGCTTCAACTAAGATTAGGCCCATCCTAAATTCCTAATATCGTTCTCCTTTTTTTGCGAATCCTGCAGGACAAAGCAACGTCATAAAATGTATCTCCACCGTAAAATCAATGGATAACTGGTATCGAACGGTTGTCGTTGCCTCAGCAAGGGCGCTTCTAGAAAAATTAACGCGTATGTGTTTGAGAAATCCAAGGATATAATCCAATATCCCTCTTCTACGAGCTTATTGGGATTCTAGGATGGGAAAAGACAATTTTGCCCTCCTTCAATCTTATCTATAAACCATTTGAAACGGTATTTTATACATCTAGCCAGTACAACTGATAGCCCTAAAAATAATACCAATTTGTGGTAGAACCGTTCGAAATAATCAAATAACACGTTTTCGGAGGTACTCGTCTTCGACTAAATACTAAGCACCTCAAAAGTGAGCTACATCGGTCAGTTTCGTCGAGCACACCGAAGGAAGAACTCGAAACAATCCACGTTTTACATCCAGAATCCAATAATAAGTACGAGCTTACAATAATAAGTTCATTTCATACAACAAAAGTTCTTTTAATTATTTATTACAATACCAGAGTTCAGAGTGCGATAATTAAACTGCGGAATAAAAATAAACATCTAGCGGAAACGATACATGGATCCGTCTGTGCCCACCAGAAGAATTCTTCACACAAGACCTACTCTTCAAGCTGCACCTGCAACAGGGGTAAAATAACCCTGGAGTACACAATGTGCTCGCAAGACTTAACCGACTAGTGGGAATAGTTTCTCGACTCTCGAGTATATGATAGGCAATATAAGTTTGTTGTTTTCTTTTTGTTTGCGGAAAGCATTACTAATAGTTTATTCTTACAGTCAAGTTTTATTAGCAGCCATGATTACTTTATTAGCTAACCATTCTAGGTAAGCACTTGTTCTACTTTCAAGCAAGGGTTAAGCCATTAGAATCATTTCACCATCTTTCATCTTTCAGTTCTTACTATGATGCTAGACCATAGTCAAGTCGTACCGTCTCAAGAAAATGGCGATTCGCGAACCAATGTATCCTAGCTAGGTATCCCGAAACACACGCCCCGTTTGTACCCCAGGCATAAACAAGATCAACCCATTCCACTTCTGTCACGGGGTCTAGGTCTCCGTCCAAACTTGGACTCCAAGCCCCCACACTTGAGACCCGGTCTCAACATGGTGCTTAGACCTCCACATTTCCCCGCCTCCAATCAGTTTGTCCGAAAAGAGTCGGAACCCACGACAAGAGCGTAACGAGCCTTCCCGCTCCCATAAGCAAGTATGTGCTCAGAATAATAAGTCTGTGACATGACTACCATCCACAGCAATTGACAGTCCTTAATCGACACGAACAGGAAAAACAGTGTAACCAAGCTAACCCCCGTTGACCGCGGGACACAACCTGTTATACCCACTAATACCCATACCATATCCCTACCATGTCTCCATTTTTTCTTTCATCCTTTTATTATGAGAGTAATAATAATCCCCTATTATGAGCAACGACAGGTTACTCACGCTACCGATGACTTAAGCATAGCATCTACTCGAACCTGCACTAGTAAGACTCTTAGGATAGGTATATCTATGCAAGTGGTTTCCATAAAATTTATGTAACGTAAATGCACAACATATATATATATATATATATATATATATATATATATACGGTGAATTATAAAATAGAGGTTACGCACCGGGACTTGCCTTGGGCAAGCGTGGTGTCAGCTGAGTCAGTCAGTGGCGGCTTCGGGGCCTCATCCTGCACGAGAATCTCCTCCTCGTACTCCTTGATGATCTCCTCGAACTCGTGATCGCCGGTGGTCACGATCTCCACCAACTTGTTCTCTACATGCATGCGATGATGATGCCACTTAGCATTTAGGCAACAACAACTCTTAAAATAAGAATACGCATACAAAGCTACTAAGATAACTCTAATAACTAAGATACTAAGCTAACTATTATTTTCATCAAGCAAAGTGTTGGGTTCAACTAACAAACCCTTAGCTTGGTAATTTAAGAATATATCTTTATTTCTACTAGTGATTTAATGTATATTGAAACAAAGAGCATTTAACTACCTAATGCTTAGTCTATTCTAAAGCTATAAAAATTACAGTGAGCACATAATAATACAATGAAACTGCTGCAAAAATTTTAGGATAAAAAATATCATCAATTCATCATAAAAATTCCTACAATAATTAATTTAATATTATGAAGCACTTTCAAATGATTTAATAGCTCCTAGTGTCAACACATATAAACATTAACTAAATACACCAACAGATAGATCATAATTTTAGGAACCTAACAAAATTTATTTTACAATTTTTGGACACCTACATAATTTTATATTAATTATCAAAGATCAGCTCAGAATTAAATTATAAAACCATTCACAAATTCCTAGAAAAAGGAAAACCAATCTCCCGCGCGGCCCACAAGCGCGGCGCGCGCGCAGCGGCCCGCTTCTGTGGCCCACGTGAGGCCGACCCACGACAGGGAAGCCGACGCGCTGGTGTTTTTGCAAAAGAGTCCCTGATTTTCTTCGAATCACACCTAAGCCCCAATACTATTTCCCCCTCTCAAATCTTCTCACTTACCCCCCTAACTTTCCTAGAATTTCCCCGCGTGCACCCCCTGCGACTCAGCGCACGACGGCGCGGCGGCGGTGACACAGCGCGGCCGTGCCGACCACCTGGGACCTGCACCGGCCCACCTAATGGGTCGGTCACCATCTCTGACCCGAGCGGCTACGCTAAGCGTCGGTGCGGGTGACATGACTTGCCGAGGGAAGGCTGCAGCAGCGCGCGACCATTCGCACTGGGGGTGCCACTGTTCCGGTGAGCTGGGGTAGCTATAGACCTAATTGGTTAGCGCGCAAGCATTAGGAGGCTACCATGGACCAGGTCAAAGCGACGGTTGGAGCGGAGGACGACGGTGGAGGGCTGGCCACGTGCGGCTGAGCCGTGCGGCGGCGCACCGCGGCAGCACAGTCGCGTCAGCGACGACGGTGAGGTGGTAGATGTTCGGCTAAGGCACGCAGGGCGAAGAGGGGTTCGAGGCGAGTCTAGCAGTGCAGCAAATTTGGCTCGAGGTGGTCAGATGGGAGTTGCCCTCAGTGATGGGCGGACTCGGCCTTATCGGCACGGTGACGGGGAAAAGCTCCAAAATTGAAGCTCGGCCGGGCACCATTCAAGGCGGGGTGGGAATGGTCGGCTAGGCGGCTTGATGGCAGAGCCAGAGACGCGATGAATCGGGTGATAGTGACTTCTCCCTGCTTGTTTTAATGGCGCGGCTCAGTGCACCATGTCAGCAGAGAAGAGAGAGGGGAGGGGTAGGTTAGAGCTCAGCTCGTCCTCGCCTTGGCGGGGCGTGACTGGCCACTAGCGAGTTGGCACACGTGCAAGCGCTACGGGCCATCACGCCCAGAGGAAACGTGCGCGCGCCCACGACCGGGCATGACATGTGCGGCAGCAGTGCCATAAATGGCGAGGTGACGGCGCCGGCAGCAGGGACAAGGCCACGTGCGCAGTGAGGCGAGCAGGAGCGGCAGCGGCTGCGCCACAGCGCGAGGCGGGGAGGGCAGCAGCACAGCAGCAGTGCGGCAGCGGGTGGGGCAGCAAATCGGCAGCGGCGGTCGTCGGTGCGTAGTGGCCAACAGCTGGCCGGGCAGGAGGCCAACGGCAGGCGCGGCGGCTAGCCGCAGCCAGGCCGTAGCCAAGCCACGGCTGAGCCATGTCGGCCTTAGCTGGACAGCGCGGGTGAGGACAGCACTGCGACGCAGAGCGGCCGCGCGTGGTGACCGCGCGCACAGGCAAGGCAGCCCGAGACTGTGTTCGTGCACATATTTTAAAAGCGTCTCTCAACACTAATCCAACTCGGTTGCGGCTAAACCACCTTGACCATGCTAAAGGAGGTACATCAGGCTACCATAAGGAGCAAAAACATAGCACTGATCTTAACTAAGATACTAAGCTAACTATTATTTTCATCAAGCAAAGTGTTGGGTTCAACTAACAAACCCTTAGCTTGGTAATTTAAGAATATATCTTTATTTCTACTAGTGATTTAATGTATATTGAAACAAAGAGCATTTAACTACCTAATGCTTAGTCTATTCTAAAGCTATAAAAATTACAGTGAGCACATAATAATACAATGAAACTGCTGCAAAAATTTTAGGATAAAAAATATCATCAATTCATCATAAAAATTCCTACAATAATTAATTTAATATTATGAAGCACTTTCAAATGATTTAATAGCTCCTAGTGTCAACACATATAAACATTAACTAAATACACCAACAGATAGATCATAATTTTAGGAACCTAACAAAATTTATTTTACAATTTTTGGACACCTACATAATTTTATATTAATTATCAAAGATCAGCTCAGAATTAAATTATAAAACCATTCACAAATTCCTAGAAAAAGGAAAACCAATCTCCCGCGCGGCCCACAAGCGCGGCGCGCGCGCAGCGGCCCGCTTCTGTGGCCCACGTGAGGCCGACCCACGACAGGGAAGCCGACGCGCTGGTGTTTTTGCAAAAGAGTCCCTGATTTTCTTCGAATCACACCTAAGCCCCAATACTATTTCCCCCTCTCAAATCTTCTCACTTACCCCCCTAACTTTCCTAGAATTTCCCCGCGTGCACCCCCTGCGACTCAGCGCACGACGGCGCGGCGGCGGTGACACAGCGCGGCCGTGCCGACCACCTGGGACCTGCACCGGCCCACCTAATGGGTCGGTCACCATCTCTGACCCGAGCGGCTACGCTAAGCGTCGGTGCGGGTGACATGACTTGCCGAGGGAAGGCTGCAGCAGCGCGCGACCATTCGCACTGGGGGTGCCACTGTTCCGGTGAGCTGGGGTAGCTATAGACCTAATTGGTTAGCGCGCAAGCATTAGGAGGCTACCATGGACCAGGTCAAAGCGACGGTTGGAGCGGAGGACGACGGTGGAGGGCTGGCCACGTGCGGCTGAGCCGTGCGGCGGCGCACCGCGGCAGCACAGTCGCGTCAGCGACGACGGTGAGGTGGTAGATGTTCGGCTAAGGCACGCAGGGCGAAGAGGGGTTCGAGGCGAGTCTAGCAGTGCAGCAAATTTGGCTCGAGGTGGTCAGATGGGAGTTGCCCTCAGTGATGGGCGGACTCGGCCTTATCGGCACGGTGACGGGGAAAAGCTCCAAAATTGAAGCTCGGCCGGGCACCATTCAAGGCGGGGTGGGAATGGTCGGCTAGGCGGCTTGATGGCAGAGCCAGAGACGCGATGAATCGGGTGATAGTGACTTCTCCCTGCTTGTTTTAATGGCGCGGCTCAGTGCACCATGTCAGCAGAGAAGAGAGAGGGGAGGGGTAGGTTAGAGCTCAGCTCGTCCTCGCCTTGGCGGGGCGTGACTGGCCACTAGCGAGTTGGCACACGTGCAAGCGCTACGGGCCATCACGCCCAGAGGAAACGTGCGCGCGCCCACGACCGGGCATGACATGTGCGGCAGCAGTGCCATAAATGGCGAGGTGACGGCGCCGGCAGCAGGGACAAGGCCACGTGCGCGGTGAGGCGAGCAGTAGCGGCAGCGGCTGCGCCATAGCGCGAGGTAGGGAGGGCAGCAGCACAGGAGCAGTGCGGCAGCGGGCGGGGCAGCAGATCGGCAGCGGCGGTCGTCGGTGCGTAGTGGCCAACAGCTGGCCGGGGCAGGAGGCCAACGGCAGGCGCGGCGGCTAGCCGCAGCCAGACCGTAGCCAAGCCACGGCTGAGCCATGTCGGCCTCAACTGGACAACGCGGGCGAGGACGGCGCGACGACACAGAGTAGCCGCGCGTGGTGACCACGCGCACAGGCCAGGCAGCCCGAGACCATGTTCATGCACGTATTTTAAAGCATCTCTCAACACTAATCCAACTCGGTTGCGGCTAAACCACCTTGACCATGCTGAAGGAGGTACATCTGGCTACCATAAGGAGAAAAAACATTGCACTGATCTTTGGCTAAATTTTCTAGAATTAATTCACCAACATAGCATTGCCATACTGTTATTGGACTTAAGAATTTTTCTAGGTCTTGAGCTGAATTTGATTTCAAGTTCTATTTTTAGGCTATTAGAAATATTAGCTAGCAATAGTTATTTTTCCACAGCAAGTATTTTATTATCATCTACAAAGTTTGTACTTCAAACTTTATTTAAGTATCACACACATGTTCTATAGTATTTTGTTCCATAAAAATTAGTTTAAAACCCTACTTGATAATTGCCTGAGTTATGGAATAGCTTCTCGTTTAGCGTTTTTATTGATCAATTTAGGTTGCAATACTTTATCTATTCAGTCCATCACATGCATTATCACGTAAACATGATGCTCATGACTATGATTTAGTAATTTATTTATGGACATAATGCCGAGGGTGTTACACAAGCCGACACACTCTAGTCTCTTGGGTGGTCGAGTCACACCTAAGCTCCATCGCTCACCCTTCTCGTCTCCCACCCGAGCGCTGCAACCACGGCCTCCCGTCTCCCAACTCAAGTGGTGTCGCCCACCCCTCAGTGTCTCTGGTCTACCACTTGAGCCGGTCCCCCATACTATGTGAGAAAATAGCATATGCTGTGCTTCTTCTGGCGCTAGCCTGCCCACTCGAGTCCATCGCTTCTCCCATCTTTGGTACGTCTTCGACGAGCGACCCCTTATGACTTCACCCTGGCTTCAATGTAGGTGAATAAATGTAGATGCAGGTGAACCTGTGAGACGGCGTGGATTCGTTCTTGGTGGTCATCCCATAGTCCCGCTACCTCCTCCAATTCTTTTTTTCTTTGTTGGTCACCCACTCCCTCCCTAGTAGATGATCTCATGCAGGCGAGCCTCCTCACCCACGCGGTAATGGACGGGATGAGAGGCGTTTCCCGCAAGAATGTCGTTGACTCTATGACAGGACAACAGAACGCCTCTATCCCCCTAGGCGTTTAGTTCCGAAAATTTTTGGTTTGGCAACTGTAAGCACTTTCTTGATGGGCAATATTGTCCATAGGACATTAGCTAAATTTCTCGCGCAATTGATGACTGAATTGGTTTTTTTTTCGCACTAAACTCCGCATGTGCCGCAAATTCTGGTACAGGAATCTGAAAATTTTTGTTCTTGGAGTTTGAACTAAACGGGCCTGTAATGGTTCCCTTGAACCATGTGCTCACCCTAGCCAGTAATACACGCTATGGATGAGTCTCCACTAGCTTAGAGGAACTGAAGTCAATGACAGCTAGGTCTAATAGAGCAATATAATTAAATATATTGAGAGCCAACACCTACCACCATGTTGATTCCACATTCTACACCATGTGTTGTATTAAAATATCAAAGCAACTTCCAGGCTAAATCTATAAAGGTTCGTGTCAAATAGTATTATGTAAGTTATTGTATGATGAAGAAAGTGAATTCTCCAAGAGAATTACTTTCAGCCACATAATCATTTCTCTTTCTCCCATTGAATCAAAATAGAAAAAGATCTACATGCCCTTAATCATTGATTCGCCTCTTTCACACTGGCACGTACTTACGGCACACGAAGGATTCAATTGAGATTGGAGCCCGCCACTTCATCTCTCGCTCCTCGTTCCACATCACGTCCGGTTCAATTTCCTCAGAACGCAAAAGTACGTGTGCCGAACGAGCAAGAAAAAGCATCTTTCTTCCGTCTAAAATGCAAAAGTCCAGGTCAAACGTGCTCGATGAAAACCAACGGATGTTTTCAGAATCAAATCAAAATTGAAATCAAGTCCAAACAAAATAAACCCCACCACGCAAGGAACACATAGCATGGATCCGACATGCATGAAAAAAGAAAATCAGCTACGTCTTGTATATTTCAACGGAGTACATAGAAAAAATATACTATATACAACGACGGAGCCAGCGGTGGGGCTGGGCCCCCCTACTGATCCTGGGCATGTGGAGCCCCCTAAGCCTTCCCTTAAAATTTTATGCATATATGTATTAGGTAGGAGGAGCTAAGGTTAAGAGAAGATAAAAAAACCTCTATTCTTTTGTTCAGTCCCTCCTGAATTTTTTCCTGGCTTCGTCCCTATATATATGTTGAATGACAACCAACTTATGTAACAACTACGATGCACTCAATTGTATATCTTCATCGTAAAACAATAGACATCTTCATCTCACATTCATTTGTCTTTGTGTCAAAAGGCGTGTTTGTGGCGGGGTTCTAAATTTTCGGAAAAAAAATTCTATGCATACAGTATGTACTAAGCTTCCATGCATACACTTTCCTATCGACTGCCACGTCTCCACCCAAGGAGAATCGACGGCTGTCCTCATCGCCCACTCGGCTCCGTGCTTCGGCCCACTTGGCTCCCACGCGGTCAGCCGCTGAACACCTCCCATCGGATGCACACAGCACCCACGTAGCACGGTTCAGATGTACGGTATGCACGATTACATGGTGCATATTGATTTTTTTTTCCAAATTTCATAGGAACATTTTTTATCCAAATTCTCTATAGAAATAATATTTCTCTACCAGAATCGATTCATAGAACAATTTGGTAAAAACCAAAAATCAGTTTCAAATGATTCTTCCTAAAACGTTTCTCTCCGTGTCATGTAGCAGTGATTCCACATAGAACCTAAAACGTGTTTCTCGCAGCCAAACATCACCCGAGCCAAACATCACCATAAATAAGACGATCCATGTACCGCTGCCATGTGCCAATAATATGACATGCATGTCTATGGGAAAAAAATTGAACAACATTTCGTCGTCGACAAAGCGTACGAGCGAGCCACAGAAAGCACATATTTCACGTTCCATACAGCAGATCATCTCGACCACTGCTTTGAAACAAGCGACCAAATAAATTAAGCTGAAACGACGACGCCATAGACACGAGATAGTAGTAGTAGTACGCATGGGCTGCACCGCTGCATGCGGTCGGCGCAGCAACATTTCATTTTACATTATTTAGAAGCTATGGACACTGACGGTCCATGCAGACATCACACGCTTGTCAACCAGCAGCAGCAGTCTAGCTCGATCGATCTACTACTTGTTGCCTCCTCCCTGGTTGAGGCCCTGGAAGTAGCCCTGCGGGTTGGACTCGAAGCCGGAGCGGGAGATGTACGCGCCGTCGCCGCCGGGCGCCTTCATCATGCCGTCGCCGCCTGATCCACCGCCGGCCGACTTCCCACCACCACCTCCTCCGCCGGAGTAAGAGCCGCCTCCCTTTCCTCCGCCACCGCTGCCGCCGCTCTTGCTACCACCGCCACCTCCGCCTCCACCCTTGCCGCCGCCTCCCTTTCCTCCGCCACCGCTGCCGCCGCTCTTGCTACCACCGCCACCTCCGCCTCCACCCTTGCCGCCGTCTCCGCCTCCGCCTCCGCCCTTGCCACCACCTCCGCCGCCGCCTCCCTTGCCGCCCATCTTCTCTCTCTGGCTCGATCTGCTAGTGTAGCTAGCCTGCTGATCGATCAGTCTTCTTGGTAGAAGATATTCTTCGTGTGGTATCTCCCGTAGATCGAGTTGAGGCCTTTTTATAGCGGAGGATGGCGTTCGAGTGTTCAATGCAGCTAAGCTAGCAGCCTAGCTAGCACACGAAGCTGGAACGGTCGAGTGGCATGCAATGCAATGCATGGCGACCTCTCGTATCGGGTCTGCATGCATTCCCCTGTGTGTCTGTGTCCCCTCGTTTTCTCAAGATGATAAGAGAGTAACGGCGGCTAAATTCATTCATTATTCATTCCCAAGAGTTTTAACTCGACTAGTAGCAATATAATCTGTGACCGTGAGTGCGTGTGTCTATCCGTGCAATTTTAACTCCGACTTTGACTGATCTGTTCATTTGTAGTAGTATTTTATTTTTAAAATACTGTATCCAAAGTTTTGTTCCTTTTTTTTTTAATATAAGTAATGGGCCTTGCACGATGGTTTTCAGCCCAGCACGCACCTGCTAGCTTGGCGGCCCGTTTTTCTATTCACAGCCCAGTTAATCTCTTCCCCACCGACGGCCCAACTCGAGCTTCGTTCGTCGGTGCACCGAACCTCTGTTTGGCAAGCGCACGAGCTTCTTGCATCGTGCATCACATGATTTTGTTCTCTTTGTTGGCAACCACCACAATCACAGGGGCGCTTGCTTGTGCTTGTATAGTACAGGAGTTCCTCTTTTTGTGTGTGTAAAGTATAGTACAGGAGTTCCGTTCATACAAAAAAAAAACGTCGTTGCTTTGAGCAACAACGACAGCTAATTCATCGATCGATTGTGAAATTTTACATGTCGCCGTGTGAGAAAAAAAAAAGAAAAAAGAAAGTAGGAAAACATGGTGAGAATTGGATCACTGTTTGTATCATGTTTCTGTAGTCACATGTCATCTACCTCAATCGCATATTGGAGTGGAGATTGTACATTGGTCATCGGAGGAGTGAGAGGGAGAGCCGGGCGGCGGCCAGCCGGCGGTGGCGAGGCAATCAATGTCAGTTACCGTCACCGGAGCAGCTGGATGGCCTTGAGGAGGACGGGCCTGAACCGTCGGACGCCGAGCCTGACATCCTGTTTCCCGAGGTAGACGTCCTTGACGAGCGACCAGCTCTGCTCGTGGATGGGCATGGGGTCCAGCAGCACGGGGTGCGCCCTCGGGTACACCTCCGACAGCGTGCTCTCCTCCGCCGTGATGTTGTACTGGAGGTACCGCATGTTCATGTCTCGCGGCGGCACCCCGTACTCGTTCATGGCCAGGCCCTCCATCCGCCCCAGCGGCACCACCTGCACCACCACCGCGTTCATCGGCAGGAACACCAGGTTGGTCAGCCCGGACCCGTGCACCGCCACCATCGCGTCGAACGAGTTCACCAGCTTCGACGCGTCCGCCATGCGCGAGTGCCCTTCGTCCCCGACCCCGCCGGCGGCCTTGTTCTTGGCCGACGCCGACATCAGGTCCGACGCCGTCACGTCGAACCCGACCTCCTCCGCCAGCGCCACGATCTCCGGGAGGTTGACGAACCGCCGCCGCGACCGGCGGGTGACGACGAGCAGCCGGGGCCTCCTCCGCGCGGCCCCGGCCGCCTCCTCCTCCTCCAGCCGGATGGCGTGCTCTCGCGGCAGCGCGTACCGCCACATGAGGAAGCGCTTGAAGTCGACCATGGACAGGTTCCGCGGCGCGCGGCGCGGGTCAATGCTCAGGTCCTTGTGGCTATGCAGCCCCAGCGTGGCTCTGCGGAAGCACCGCACCTCCTCCCCGTCGCCGCCCCCGTCGCCGCCGCCCAGGTCCACGGCCTCGTAGTTGGTGAGCCCGTCCACGATCTCCCGGTACTTGTGGAACCACCACGCCTGCTTCTGCGCCACCAACAGCTGCACCTCGCCGCCCAGGTGGCGCGCCGTCACGAACAGCGGGATGATGTTGTCGTTGAAGTCGTGGTAGTAGTTGCCGCAGTAGCCGCCGTTGGAGTACACCACGGCCGGGACGTCGTGACGCACCGTGCAGGGCGGCGCGTCGCCGGGGGCCACCACGCGCACCGTCAGCGTCGCGATGCTCCGCATCACGCGGGCCTCGCCCTTGCGCGTGTACGGCTGGATCGTCCAGCTCGTCGCGTTCATCCCGGGCGCCAGACCCGTCACGTTCGCCGCCAGCAGACCATCGGCACCGGCGGGGGCGACCACGAACACCTCCGACGTGCTGCCGCGGATGCGGATGGCGCCCTCCAGCTCGCACACGTCCGACCTCGGGTCCGCGAAGTCGCACCGCACCCGGGGCTCCGGGATGGTCTCCTCCTCCACCAGCCTGAAGCCTCTCCTGCCGTCTAGCAGCAGCGACGGGAACCCAGGCTTGCCTGGAAAACACCAAAATCGCCATGGAATCAGTGAATGCGACGAATGCTTACTTTGCTGGGATTGAGAAAACGCAATGCGTGATATGATCGATCAAATGAAATGGCCCAAATAAACAGCGATACCTTTGGTGACCATGACCATGTAGCGATCGATGGCGGGGGAGTAGATGACGAGGAACTGGATGGCGCCGATGAGGAGGAGAAGCGGGAGGTTGCAGAAGGCAGCGGCCCTGCCCTTCTTGCTCCCGCTCCTCGGCAGCGGCGCCGGCGGCTTCATCTCAGAATCTTCTTCTTCTTCTTCAGCTGCTGCTGCTGCTCCACCACCACCACCGGCAGCTTTACAACCATAAAAACCGCAGAGCCGCTACGCTGTGCTTGACCCTGACGACGCCGGCGGCACTCATGAACGACGGAGCGCTTTTGAAGCAGGGGGAAGGCCGGCCAGCCGGAGAAGTACGGAGCGATTAATTATGAGTAGACGAGCAGGGCGGAATTAAACAAATGCATTGTTAATCGCCGGGAACAGCGAGGCAGGGCGGTAGTGGCCGTGGAGAAGACTCCACGATTTGAAAGGCAGGCAGGCAGGCAGGAAGAGTTTTATAAAGAAAAATTATTCGAAACAAATCCGCTCGCTCTCTCTCGTCGGTTGAAAGAAACCAACCAGACCAGCTGGGATGCGCGAGTTCATGGAAACCACGTTTCGTCGCCGCTTTCCCTTCCCTTTTCTTTTCTTTGGTTTCATTCTTTTAAACTTTTTCTTTCTGCCTTGATTGATGATCAGGATGATCACGGGAACGAGCTGATACTGACTGAAGTCGCATCGTCTTTTCCGGCTCCTCGTCGTCGCCTTCCTTGTCTCCGGAATCGACCTCGCGAGAAGCCGCTGGAACGAGCCGGCGAACCTGTCGAGGATCTCCATCTCATCGCCACCGTGAATCCGTGATTGCGTTGCATTCGAATGCGGCCGGCAAATCTGCCACATTTGCAGGTAGGATCGTGAGGTCAAACGCGCGCCATGTGGGACGACAATCGCATGGCATCTTGGAAACCGTGTGAATTTAGAATTCAGAGAGGCCAGGCAGATCGGAGTTTGCAAACCACGACAGCAGGTGATGATGCCACTGATACCGTGATACGTGCTCTCCGTTCCTTTGCCCTCTCAGATCTATCGGTTTGGCATTTCCTGGCTGCTCCGGTCTCCGGCCTCCGGCACGAGTAATTGTCCGGTAGCCATGGCCACATGGGGGCAAAAAGAAAGGGAAGGAATCACATGACCAAAGGCAGGCAGCAAGCAACAGAATGGCAGCACCAGAATCACATGGGCCTGAGCCAGCTGAAGCTGTTTTGTTGTGGAAGAAAAAAACTGTAGATTCTAGCTGATAAGCCGGTTGATTAACCATACTGCAGGCTTGTGCTTGTGCTACTTCCTTTGTGGTACATCCAAAAAGAATAAAGATCTAGCTCGCCAAGGATTTAAATGATTTCAAATTTAATTTAATCTAGAGATAATATTAATATTTGTATTTTCAAATAGTTTTATTATGAAAAGCTATTTCATAATTAATCTACTATAAATATTAATAGTCTTTTTAATATATTTGATCAAACTAGGAAAGCTTAGATTTCCTTTCTTTTGGGACTGACAGAGTAGGTCTTGTCTTTGCCAATTTTCTTCTCTCCCCTCTTCTCCCAAATAGGACTGCACTTTATGCCAAAGTGTTAAAGTGGCAGCTTATCATTTAGAAGTGAGCACCTGTCAATTACAACTAGTATTAGTTAGGCCTATTAGTTAAGGTAACATATCAGGTGTAAATCAACTAACCTGTACAAACTTGAAAACTACCGATCAGGACCACAAGATGCTGATCCAATAGATGAGGTGAGAGGTGGAATTTTTTTGCGCTTAAGCCCCCCACCCGTCAGCCTTTTTTTACGCTTAAGCCCCCTCACCCCATCCATTGGATCAACATCTAGTGGTCCTGATTGGTAGTTTCAAAGTTTGCACAGGTTGATTGGTTTGCACTTGATATGTTGCCATTAGTTAAGTAGCGAGTAAGTGTGATTTGCGTCATCATAGTGGTTGTACATGGCTTCTTCACTCATCCCTTTCGCCGCATACATATATTGTTAAGTAATCTGCTGCTCCTCTTATGTGAACGCACGGTAGGAGAGCCATTCGGCGCCTGCCCCTGCAGCTGCTATAGTGCAACAGCAAGGAGCTCTTTTCGGCGCCGCCTGTCCCTGCCATGCGTTCACACAAGGGGAGCAACAGATTACTTAACAATTCTTCCCCTAATCCTGCTGCTAACCCTTGAACTCCCTCCATGCCGATCATCTTCTTCAGCTCCGTGAGCCGAAGACGGCCGAGCGGCTTGGTGAGGACGTCCGCGAGTTGCCGACCAGTTTCGATGAACTCGATGACAATCTGCCCTTCATCGATACAGTCCCTGAGGAAGTGGAACTTGACGTCGATGTGCTTGCTCCGGTCATGGAGAACCGGATTCTTCGCGAGGGCGATGGTGGGCTGATTGTCCATCATCAGTGCTGGTGGGTGAGCTTCCACACCGGTCAGCTCGCCCAGTAGCTGACACAGCCACATAGCTTGGCACGCCGTTGTGGCCGCCGCCATGTCCTCTGCCTCGCACGTGGACAGCGCCACTACCTTCTGTTTCAGCAACACCACCTTCTGTTTCAGCAACAACCATGCGATTGGGGCCGACCCGAGGAAAACGAGCACGCCAGAGGTGCTCCGTCGTCCGTCGATGTCCCTCGTCATGTCTACATCGTTGAACACAGTGAGATGCAGCCTACACCCGTTAGTCTTGGGGAAGACGATCCCCTAATCCACCGTCCCCTAGACGTAGCGCAGCAGCCGCTTCACCGCAGCCTAGTGATCCTCTCGGGGATCCTCCATGAAGTGGCTGACGTAGCCCACGACGAACGCAATGTCTGACCTCGTGTGGACTAGATAGCGTAGACCGCCAACGACGCTCCGGTAGAGTGTTGTATCTACCTTCGCCGCAGTATTGGTCTTCGTCAGCTTCAGTCGCTCCTCCATCGGAGTCACGCACGGCTTGCACTCAGCCATGCCGCTCCGCTCCAACAGCTTCGAGGCGTACGCGCTCTGACCGAGCGTGAGCGCCTCCTTCCCCTGTCTCATCTTGATGTGGAGGTAGTAGGAGAGCGTGCCGAGATCGCTCATTCAAAAAACGAGCTGCCATCTCGCACTTGAAGCTGTCAATGTCCTCTGCACGCGCGCCGGTGACGATCAAGTCGACCACATACACGCCGATGACGAGCTCCTCCTTCCCCCGTCGCCGCGTGTAGAGCGTGTGCTCGGTTGCACACCTCATGAACCCAAGCTCGCCTAGCGTGGCGTCAAGCTGGGCATTCAATGCTTGTGGGGCCTGCCGCAGCCCATAGAGCACCTTGCGCAGTCGGAGCACCCTGTGCTCCGCTCCTTTGACGACGAAACCCGGAGGTTGTCTGCCCAAGACCATCTCCGTCAGCTCGCCATTGAGGAAGGCCGATTTTACGTCCAGGTGATGGACGTGCCAGTCCTTTGCTGCTGCCAAAGCCAGAAGTAGTCGGACAGACTCCATGCGTGCTACCGGCGCAAAGACTTCCTCGAAGTCGATGCCCTCGCGCTGGACAAAGCCTCGGGCGACGAGGCGCGCCTTGTGCTTGACAATGGTGCCGTGCTCATCCCGCTTGACCTTGTACACCCACTTCAGGCCGATCGGACGGCATCTTGGAGGTGGATCGACGAGCTTCCAAGTCTCGTTTTCCTCGATCGCCTTCATCTCCTCCAGCATCACCCATCGTCAATTTGCACCGCACTCGGCTAGCACGAACGTGGGTGGTTCCTCTGCACTGACGAGAAGTAGCCCTGGGTCATTGAGCAGCTAACCCGCCAGGCCTGAGGGCCCTGTGCCGCCGATGATGTCGTCTAGCCTGTGGAACCGCACCTCCTCACCATCATGGAAGGCATCCACGAACTCAGTGATGTTGCTTGGAGGTGAGGCGAACTCGATCGATGTCGATGGAGTTCCATGTTCCGCCGGAGTGGTCTGCACGGCACCTGGAGTGCCCGGCACTCCGGCTGCAGTGCTTGGCACTACTACTGGACCGCTCGTCACCACTCCTGGAGTGTTCGGCACCACTGCAGGAGTGCTCAGCCCTAGTCTTGGAGTGGTCGGCACCACTTCAAGACTTCTCGGCTCTGCTACGGGTGTGTTCGGCACCCGTCCTGGAGTGGTTAACACCACTGCAGGACTTCTCGGCATCACTCCTGGAGTGCTCGTACCCCTCCCGGAGTGCTCGGCACCGTCCTAGGAGTGCTCGACTCTATTGCTGAAGTGGTCGGCACCTCCTCTCTAGCATCTCCACCCCCGTGGATGACCAAGTGCTCGACGATGAAGGTGCTGGTGAAGCTGTCAGCTTCCCCCGTGCCCGGACTATTCCAGTACCAGGTCGCCTTCTCGTCGAACACGACGTCACGCGGAGGCTCCCTGCTGTTGCACTGTAGCAGCTGCAGGGGCAGGCGCCGAATAGCTCTCCTACCGTACTGTAGCCACAGCAGGGGCATGCGTCAAAGTCAGCCCTGCTGTCACATCTAGTCACTGTAGCAGCATGGCAGCCTGACATGTCTGTGTACTAGGATAGATGGGTAGAGTAGTATATATAGTTTGCCACTGCAACTAAGTAAAGAGAGCGAGTTTAGTTTTTGCCATCTACTCTGCAGAGCTCCGGCCAACGCTGGTGCTTGTGCTATGTGTGTGCTCTGTTCTCCCTTCTTTCTTCTACCTCTAGCCATAGTGTGTGGTCGACAACGATAGTATATGATCAGTAAGTCGTAGTGAGTGGTCGACTCACCCGTACCGGAGATATAGGGGCTAACATATATTACGACTCGAAACCGTCTCCTTTTGCTGCCTGTCCGGCCATGACAGCACAACAATTCTAAACAACAGTGAGGTAGCCGGAGAGCTTACAAAACCGATGAAACTGCATGCAAAGCTTGCGAAAGACGAAAAGCACAGTCGAACCGACAGGCTATAACGTGCACAAGAACACAAACGGGATTAGGAATTTAGGATTAAGAGATGATAAAGCTCTAAGCTCTTGGATGAACATGGAGACACATCCAGCTACCGGCCTGCACGTGTAGTACCTGCTGGTTGGCTCTAGAGAGTAGAGCCCCTCAGCAATCGGCAATGCAGTTGACCTGACGATTAGAATATGAAGTTTGACTAGCATCTGGGTTGTCAGAGTAGTAGCTGAAGCATTGTATATATCACCATTGGCCAAGTGGCCACGACTCTGAATTTGCGTCGATCGATGCAGCATTCTGACCTTCTGCAAACGATGCAAGTAGGGATCGGATCAGGAGAGGAGTGCTGGCCATGTCTGCAAGTAGGACCGTTTGTTTTCTACTCTGATCTGGATAGAAGTGCAATGATCTGAGCCATCAGAGGAAGCACTCTTTCAGTTCGTTTAAAAAAAAGCACTCTTTCAGTTGCAGCAAACAATTTGGGAAGAAGGTGCTCCCGATCGCCTGCTCATTTGTTGGTTTCAGCCAGTGCTTATCAGTCATGGTACAATATTTTTCTCTCACAATAAACCAGCATTAGTCGAGCTTATCAGCCCAGAAACCAACCAACGAACATGCTGTGTATCTAACTTTACCAACGTTAGGTCTACCTTGCAGATTAGACCACGTATCTACTTGCGGCCATGGAATGGAGAGGTAAATCTTTCAGCCCCAAATCATCTATTAGCCGCCCAAATCTTCCCATCATAGCTCTGTTCAGATCGCCATTATTTCTGAACATACAGTTTGGATTTTATTTTAGTCTCCAACTCATGCATATATCTGAACTAAATTGACATCCTGCATTGTCATTCTGTAATTCTGCACATGGAATAAAAAAAGAAAATGACACTGACCATGCATATAGTTCTGCATTGTCATTTTTTAGTACTGCATAGTCCAGGATTTTTATTAGTGTCAGGCTTTTTTTGGAAGGTCAAGTGTCAGGCTTATCACTCGCATGGATGCACCGGGGGATCCTCTAACCATTGTTTGGTTTGCCTTCGAGAACCAAGTCTGTTGCTTTAGATGATACACTGTGAATACATCTATATCTAGTAAACAAAATTGAATACATCTAGCAAGCAAAATTGAACTTATGTTTTACCATAACCAAGTATGTAGCTTTAGACGATACACCGTGTATTTTGTAACTCTATATTTTGTAGGTTATTACCTGCAATGACCCCGTTCGGATTACCTTATAATCCGCACTATTTAGCTTGTTTTTTCAGCTGGAACAGTGTTTTTCTCTCACAACAATTCAGCAAGAACAGTGTTTTTCAACCAATTCAACCAAATTTCAGTAAGCCGAACGGGGCCAATGTGTCAAAGACTCAAGACCTTGCAAAACTGAAACTGAAGCATTTATTGGCCGAGGAGTATGAAGTGGCACACTACCGTTTGCTGATAACAGTTACTTGAACCATTGATGATGAACTATTTACAAACATTATTTGTGTTCTTGTACTCGAGCAGGAGAACTATCTGAGCATGTGAACTTTTTCTTTTGGCTCCTATTCAAAGAAACAATGTCAAACAGAATAATCTGACATGCAAAACTTTTTCTCTGGCTCCTAACGAGATTGGATATGAAATTTGTTCAGCTTTGAGGAGTTCCATTGTGCCAATTTCATGTTCTGATTTGAAGTTTCAGTGCTCCACGGGATGATTGTGCTTACTGGCTCAGTGCGACTATGTCTAGTAGTCACTGTAGCCTTCATGGACCATTTCGGAGAGCAGTGTAAGGCGCTGCATATTCAACAACGTTGTTATGTTCATTCTCTGACATTCCAGATAACAATAGCACTTGTTCTTTTCCTGTTACCCAAACAGCTAATTATTCCAAATGAGAAAAGATACAACCGAGTCCTTTGTGCAAACGAATTTGCACATGTAAACCAATTACATGTCAATAAAAAAAATCATTTTGCCAAAAAAAATTCCACAATGTACAAACCGAATTTCATTACTGAAAAACAACAAAAATTACAATAGTTTCAGGTACTTATCAAGTTTGAAAACAAAACCCATCCCTTGCATTCACACTGAGCGCACAGGGATTAGGAAGGTGACCAAAAAATGATACCACAAAACCTCCCTCCGTGCGAACAAACAAGATCTAGGTTTAAGAATCTGAGCTACAACTACGCCAACTTCGACTTATTGTAGCCATAACTGGCTGAATTGGCATGTAGGCTAGTGACGATTGGCCTTCATAGCTCAAACATTCTGCCAAACATGCCCATACTTCTTTCTTAAGAAGTCATCACAAACACGAAGCAAGACGCTGACGCTGACGCTGACGCTGACGACGAATAAGATAAGTTTCACTTTCACGTCCCTCGTTAGTTCTTGTAGTAGCTTGACACTCCGATCCTTGTGTGGGGTTGTGTGTGGCGTGTGTGTAGGGCTCTAGCCCCTTTCTTTCTTCTTAATATAATGAAGCGCAACTCTCCTACGTTTTCGAGAAAAAAAAAGATCCTTCCAGAACTCAACATTGTATGCTAGCAATAGGTCTTTTTTAACAGTACCAGACCTATCAACAGAAGACAATACTCAGTCAAACGTCACTAATCTGATGCAACAATTTATGCATCAAGAGGAGGAACAAAATATATATTGATTTTTTACTAAGACCATACCCAATTGGTTCCTCCGTTGAGCCAGTAGTAAAAGTGCCAGCATTACCAGTAGTTCCGCGAGCAAAATGATTTGCAACACGTAGCCGATTCGCATGAACACGATGCAAACTAATGATGTTCACAGTATCGCTTTGGCGTGGACCAAATGAGTCAAGAAGGAAGTTAGACGCCAGTGTGAGATTCTTGAACACATCCTGTTTGCAATTGGTTACAAGAAGCGTGTCAGTATCAAATAAAAATGGATAATAATACAAGAAATTGAGCTAGTATATACTCCCTCTGTCCCGGTTCATTCAAAAAATATAATTCTAGCTATGTAACTGGATAACATTTGTCCATATACATAGCTAGAAATGCATTTATTTTGGTATAGAGGGAGTGTTAGCTTTATTATTGTTAAGACAGAGACAGGAACAGGCGCATACCACAGCGGAGACGACAGATTGATAACTTCCTCTGTAGAGCATAACACCGAAGGCAGACAGCCGAATCAGACGGCCTGATAAAAAGAGTGGTGTTGCATATCTTTCAACACCATGACTTAACATCTCACACAACAGCTTAGCCTCTGCCGTGATGGCCTGATAAAAAGTACATTCGAACCATCATTGGCATGCAGTTGTGTACACACAAAAAAGGGTTAACATCAAACAAACAATTATTATCAGGATTAGATTAGATAGTCCATACACATACAGTTTGGTAAGACATGAGTTGTACTAGTTTGTAACATACCAGCAAGGCTGCAGCTGCAGCAGGATATTCACCGTCTGATTCTATCAGAACCCTTGCGCAGTTCTTTATTTCTTGGTTCAGCCATCAGTCTAGACAAGGGAGAACATTAGCGCCTGATAAGCTCCCTCTCAGTCCGGATACACTAGGTAAACACAACAATAGCATAGGCTGAGTTTGTCAACCGGAAAGAAAGCGGATAATCGAAAAAGGAAAAAACTGGAGGGAAGAAAGCCTTACCAGGTGGGCTGTAGCATACAGGTCGTTATATCTGCCTGCAGGAACCGTTGTCAGCATTGAACTCAATCTTTATATATTAACCCCATGATGTACGAAAAAGATGTTGAAAACCAAATCGACAACGTAATGCGATCGAGCATCCATGCATACGTGACCATGAAAAACAAATTGATATGCCTAATGTAGACAGCTAACTCTTGAGAAGAAAATAAGAGTGCACATAGAGGGAAGGACCTTCAATGATCCAAGCTGCAGTGAGCTGTGAGCCCATGAGCACAACGATCTTGCAATTGTGGCGGTGGCCGAGCACAGCCACAGCATAGAGGTCTGCATTACGGTGTCAAGCGAGTGAGCTACCTACGTATTTAAAAAAAAGAACGGAGAAGGGATTGGCACATTTTAGCAGGAAACTGGAATACTTGATCATTACATGTCAACTCATCACGCGGAATTTATTATTACTGCAACGCAACATCATCAGATCGTTTCACATTGTCGCCATAGTTACGTTTGCTCTTGGTGACAAATTGTGAGAGATTTGGTACAAAGTATTTGAGAGGAATCAAGCATCATTTGAGGCTTGGTACAACATATTAATTGGAGAGATTAACCTTGAAGCTTGTGCCAACAAATTTCAGATGTTGTCTCTATAGTGTCATAGTGTAACTTATGAATGCACATAAGGCTCCTCATCCCAATACTAGTTACATGTGGCTCTTTATTTTTTTATTGGTAAGGGAATTCAGAAATTCAACAATCTGCACCAAACACCCTCTCACTACTAAATTGTTCAATGTTGATCATCTGCCTAGGCTATGATTGAATAAACTAACACCCCTCTCACTCTAATAATTTTTTCGGTGTTGATCATCTGCCTTGACACGATCTAATCATGGCTGGTGTGAACGCCTAAATGAAAGCCATGCATGCAACCCTTTGGAAAGAGCGAAACCGAAGGATATTTGAGAACGTCCTTTCCACGACCCTCCAAATTGCGGGAAAGATGAAAGAGATAGTAGATCCCCATAAAAGGGCACACTATTTTCAAACTCATTAGTGGCTAGAATTTTCGGTCTTTGCTCATGTTAGGCCTTGTGCAGTGACTAACAGTTTCTATGGTTGATTTGGGTGTGCCCTAGGCCCTTTGCTCCTCTTGTAAATATAAACTATTTCCTTCTTAATTGAATGGCAGAGCTCCTGCCGCTTGCGTTAAAAAAAACCATGCATGCAGTGAAGGAAGGACTAGTACATTATATGTACAAAGGTGCCGACCGGGTTGGTGTGGGGGTATTAACCCCTATACCCTTACGGCTAGGCTTGGGCCGGCCCAGATCAGAGGGTCCGGTCCATCAAAAGACGACGCGCGGCCCGGCCAATCTATTTGGAGTCCCGCGCAAGGAGTCAAGGCAGATTTGGCGGTCAAGCAAGATCCTGGTCGGTTAGAATAGGAATCCTTATCCGGCCACTTATGGCAATTGTAACTGCCTAGGATTAGTTTCCAGATCTGTAACCCTGCCCCCCGGACTATATAAGGCGGGCAGGGGACCCCTCTAAAAACATCTCTCATTGACATACAGCAATACAATCAGACGCAGGACGTAGGTATTACGCCTTCTTGGCGGCCGAACATGGATAAAACCTCGTGTCTGTCTTGCGTCACCGTCTTGTTTGTGGCTTGCGCATCTGTCTGCCGACAATCTACTACCTTGGATATACCCCTAGGTAGACTGCTGACCATATTTCGTCGACAGTGGTGCGCCAGGTAGGGGGTGTGCGTACTGCTCTCCAAGCAAACAAGATGGTCATCACCTCCGGCTCCATGGCTACGCCGAACGGCCTCACGTTCACCGTTGTCCAGATCACCTGGACCACCGGCTCCGACGACTTCATCGCCATGACCACAGAGGAGGCGCGGATTCCATCTGCGTCGACCACTACTTCACCTGCATCGGCTACGGCTCCGACCATGATGGACATGGCTCCGACCATGGTGGACACGGCTCCTACCACGGTGCGTCTGGCTCCGACCATGGTACATCTGGCTCCGACCACGCCTGCATCATCTTTGGCCACGCCGACAACCCGTCGTCCGCTTCCCCGCTACAAAGGGAAGCAGATCGACAACACCGACCTACTCGACTCCATCGATCGGGTCGGCACCAAACTCGCTGAAACCCTAGCTCTGGTAAGTACAATTCAAAGTCAACCTAATGAGCAGGTAACCGCTCCCCACAATAGATCTACCCGACCAGCTCGGGCCAGTCGTCTTGCATGACTTGGTACAGATCTCGTGGTCATATCTACTCCTAAAGGGTGCTCCGCTCGTCGCCGGCCAACCTCCGCGACAGGTCTCCGGCTCTCCGAGTACGAAGCCTCGATGGAGAACTACTAGGCCCAGCCCTATGGCCTGTGAAACGCTGCCTCCAACTACACGTATAACATACAACGCTGCTCGGATCTGTGTTTTGTACATCAGCCTCGACCGAGGCCAAGCAACTTCGTCAACATGATCCGGATTGAGGATTATCAAGAAGGATCCGTCCACACGGTCCAAGAGGGTGACTCCAGCTCCTCGTCTGGCATCGCATATAATGCCTCCGTCCACACCGAGCTCCAGCATCATGACGATGAAGGCATCGAATTGAATCTGGATATCCCAGACCACGCCCCGGGGTTCCCGCAATTCCCGTCTTTCCCGCCAAGGCGAGGGGGTCTGATCAATGTGGTCAGCAATGACGAACCGCCAGCAGTTGGCGAAACAGAACAAGAAAGGATTGCACGCGAGGCACACAATATTGACCGGTTTAATCGCCGGCAAATCGAAGCTGAAGCAGAAGAGGAGGCGCGACGCATAAGGGTCTAGCCATGCGACCTCAACAATGCTTTCGACAGGGTGGGGGACAAACAGGTCTTCAGGACTCCAAGCGCCAACGTAGCCGTCGCCATGGCGACAATGCAACGGCTACCCAACACCCTAGAAACTCAGGCAGTTCGCGATGATATACAAGCTTATCTGACAGCCGCTATGGCTCAGACCGCTGAGATGGTGAATCAAGCCCGGGCTCCATCCGTTTTAGTCGAATCAAGCCACAGCCGCCAATACTCAAGTCGCTCACAGCCACTCAACCAACGTGGCTCGCGCAACAATGACCCATCAGACAATCATCAAGGCGGAAATGGTGGTCATGATGGTGGTCAGGACGACAACCGCCGACGGGAGGACAACCGCCGCGATGTTCGGGATGACAACCGCCATGATAACCGCGATAATCACCATGATAACCACGGTCGCAGAGCTAATCAAGATGGCAACCGGGATCGCCGTGAAGGCAATAACGATCTCCACCGCTACCTCAGGGAACGCGATCTGCGCGACCGCATCAACCAGAGAGCCAACGACCGAGCATCCCATGAAAGTTATCGCCATATGGAATATGACACTGCCCATGGCTCGCCGGGTTTGAAGCAGTTCACTCCTCACCTTCGCCAAGTCATATGGCCCAAGAATTTCAAGCTCGAGAAACTTCAGAAATACGACGGCAAGGAGAACCCCGAATTATGGGTCATGCTCTATGAAACTGCGTGCAGATCAACCATGGCTGACGAGCACGTCATGTCTAACTACTTCCTAGTCGCTGTTGGCGATGCAGGTCACCAATGGCTGGTCAGCTTGCCAGCGAACTACTTTGATTCTTGGCAAGAGCTCAAGCAGGCTTTCATCGACAACTTCATTGCAACTTGCGAGCAACCGGGAAACAAATACGATCTACAACGGATTCGAGATCGGAAAGATGAGCCACTGCGCGAGTACGTCCGGCTTTTCTCGGAGATGCGCATCAAGGTCCCATCAATCTCCGACAACGAGGCAATCGAGGCTTTCATCACTAGCCTTCGCTTCCACGACGCCCTAAGGGACAAGCTCCTCTGCAAGAGACCTAAATCGGTCACAGCGCTCTTGGCCACCGCTAAGAAATATGCAGACGCCGATGACGCTAAAAAGATAATTATCGAAGAAGCAGCAAGGGTTCCACGCTCCGACCACCCCCTACACCGCGACGACTACCGCAGCAACCATGGTCGGAACAACAATTTTGACCGCCGCAACCAGCGCAACGACTCCCATGACCACCACGACCAACATAATCAGCGGCGTAACCATCGCGATGATTACAGGGGCAAGCATGCTCGGGAAGACGACGGCGAGGTCAACACCGTTAAAAAAGGTGGCGGACGCCGTAACTACGAAGACGACTATGCCAAAGCATTGAAAGGGCCCTACCAGCTCCATCCTAAGTCAAACCATACCATGGAGAATTGTCGCGTCCTCAAGTCTATCTACACGCGTCAACAGGCTCCGGATATGTCCGACAAGCCTAACGACGCAGGGGAACAGCGCAATGAGGATAACGACGACGAAGACGCAGATCCTCATCACAAGTACGTCAAGCCAACTGATCGCATGCACACCATCATCGAAGGCAAAGTGTCCATTGAGACCAAACGGGAACGCAAGCTGCTTGCCCGCGCTTGTTTGAACGTGACCAACACCGACAACCTCCTCACCGATCCGCGGCTCCCTCCATGGTCTCACCGTGAGATCTCCTTCAGCAGAAAGGACCAATGGGCCACAATACCTGAGCTAGGATGTTTTCCCCTAGTCCTCGATCCTTGTATCAACAAGGTTCAGTTTGACAGAGTACTAATCGACGGTGGCAGCTCCATCAACATATTGTTCAAGAACAGTCTGCCCGCCCTGAAGATAGCCCAGGCGGACCTTAAGCCGTACGAGGCATAGTTCTGGGGTGTTCTCCCTGGATAGAGCTCTACACCTCTCGGGCAGATCATGCTACATGTGCAATTTGGGACCCCGGACCACTTCCGCACCGACTATGTCAACTTCGTGGTCGCTGACTTCGATGGCACCTACCATGCTATTCTTGGTCGACCATCGCTCACCAAGTTCATGGCCATACCTCATTACAGGTATCTGGTGCTCAAGATGCCAACCAAGAAAGGAGTTCTAACCCTCTGAGGCAACGTGTACGTAGCTTATACCTGCGAGGACGACAGTTTCAAAATAGCAGAGGCTCACGACCTCTCTATTCGCATGGCCGAGACCATGCTCGACGCCAAGAAGACCTCGGCCAACCACCTAGAGATCCCAGAGCTCGAGGCTCCATGCAAGAACATCAAGTCCAAGGAGCACAAGGTGATCCAGCTGGTCGACGGTGATCCTAGCAGAATGGCCCTTATCGGGGCCAACCTGGATCCCAAATAGGAAGACGCGCTCATTAGGTTCCTAAGGTGCAACGTGGATGTGTTTGCATGGAAACCTGCTGACATGCCCGGTGTACCGTGGAACTTGATCAAGCACTCCTTGAATGTCAACGGCAAGGCCAAACCTATCAAGAAGAAGCTATGACGGTTCGCTCATGACAAAAAGGAGGCGATTAGGGTAGAAGTTACATAGCTTTTGGTAGCCGGATTTATCAAAGAAGTGTATCATCCGGAGTGGTTAGCCAACCCGGTTCTTGTACGCAAAAAGAATAATGAATGGAGAATATGCGTTGATTACACTGGTCTCAACAAACACTGCCCTAAGGACCCCTTCGGCTTACCTCACATAGATGAGGTCGTAGATTCAACCACCGGTTGTGAGCTGCTCGATTGCTACTCTGGTTATCACCAGATCACTCTCAAAAAGGACGACCAGATCAAGACATCTTTTATCACGCCTTTCGGCGCCTACTGCTACACGACCATGTCGTTCGGGCTCAAGAACGCCGGGGCTACCTATCAACGCGCTATACAAGCCTGCCTCAAAGACAAGACAAAAGATGACCTCGTCGAGGCTTATGTTGATGATATAGTTGTCAAAACCAAGGAAGCACATACCCTTGTTGACAACCTGGAACGCACCTTTGCAGCCCTTAACACATTCCAGTGGAAATTAAACCCAAAAAAGTGCATCTTTGGTGTTCCCTCTGGCATACTACTTGGCAACGTCATCAGTCACGATGGCATACGCCCCAACCTAGAGAAAATCAAAGCTGTCTTGGACATGAAGCCACCCAAAAAGGTGAAGGATGTTCAGAAGCTTACCGGATGCATGGCCACCCTCAGCCGTTTTATATCAAGATTAGGTAAAAAAGGATTACCATTCTTTAAACTGCTCAAAGCATCCGAAAAGTTTGAGTGGTCGGAGGAAGCAGACGCTGCCTTCACACAGCTAAAACAATACCTTACGTCACCTCCGGTTCTCACTGCTCTCAGAGAAGATGAAATACTCCTGCTTTACATTGCGGCTACTAATCAAGTGGTCTCCACGGCCATGGTGGTCGAGCGCGACGAGCCCAGCCACATCTATAAGGTGCAGCGACCAATCTATTTCATCAGTGAGGTACTCAATGAGTGCAAGACCAGGTACCCATAGATTCAGAAGTTGATCTACGCCATACTGATAACATCCCGAAAGTTGAAACACTACTTCGATGGATATCGTGTGGTGGTCATGACTGAGTACCCTCTGCGAGACATCATTAGCAACAAGGATGCGAATGGGTGCATCGTTAAATGGGCAATGGAGCTATGCCCCTTCTCCTTGGAATTTGCAAGCCGTACTACAATCAAGTCTCAGGCACTCGTTGATTTCATCGTCGAGTGGACAGACTTAAGCATGCCTGCCTCTCCAGGATCCAATGAGCATTGGACGATGTACTTTGATGGCTCTCTCAACATTGATGGTGCAGGAGCAGGAGTCCTTTTCGTGTCACCATCCAAGGAGCAGCTCCGGTACGTTCTTAGGATTTATTTCCCAGCATCTAATAATGCCGCCGAGTACGAAGCATGTCTACATGGTTTGCGCATTGCGGTTGAGCTTGGCATTAAATGTCTCTATGTCTATGGAGATTTGGCTTTGGTCATCAACCAACTCAACAAGGACTAGGACACGACCAGCGAAAAGATGGATGCATACTGCAAATCGATCAGAAAGCTGGAAGGCAAGTTCTATGGCATCGAGTATATACATGTGGTCCAGGACAAGAATCAAGCAGCGGATGCGCTATCAAAGTTAGGATCATCATGAGCCAAAATCCCACATGGTGTATTCATCCAAGACCTGCTCATGCCTTCCATCGAAGAGGAAGACTCCACGATAGACAAGCCTCCAGACCAGCAATTGGTGGCTATGGTTCCGCCGTCGAGCACCACCAAGCCGCCTCCGACTACTCATGAGCCCGATTGGAGAATACCTTTCATCAAGTACCTAATAGATGGCAGCGGTTACACTGATCAGATAGAAAATGAGCGCCTGATGCGTCGTAGTAAGTAGTACCTGCTCGTTGATGGCAAGTTATGGCGCAAGAACGTGAAGGAGGAAATCTTAATGAAGTGTATAACCCAGGAGGATGGCGAACGCCTCCTGGACCAAATCCACTCTAGCTCCTGTGGCAACCATGCAGCCTCAAGAACACTAGTCGGTAAGGCTTTCTGAGCAGGGTTCTATTGGCCATCAGCAGTAGCCGACGTAGAGAAGCTAGTCCGCCACTATGAGGGTTGTTAGTTCTTCACCAAGAGAATCCACGTACCAGCACATGAGATCTAGACAATACCAGCCTCCTGGCCCTTCGCATGCTGGGGACGAGATATGATCGGCCCTTCAAACTGGCTCCTGGGAAATTTACATGCGTCTTTGTGCTGATCGACAAATTTTCTAAGTGGATAGAATACATGCCTCTGGTACAGGCATCCTCAGAAAAGGCTGTCACATTCCTTGACCAGGTCATCCACCGTTTCGGCATACCCAACAGCATCATCACTGATTTGGGTACTCAATTCACCGGGAATGCTTTTTGGGACTTCTGCGATGAAAGGAGCATAGTAGTAAAATACATCTCGGTGGCGCACCCTAGAGCTAATGGACAAGTCGAGCGGGCCAATGGCATGATCTTGGACGCATTGAAGAAGAGGATGTATAGAGAAAATGATAAAGCTCCCGAAAGATGGCTCAAAGAGTTACCAACCGTGGTCTGGGGCCTTAGAACTTAGCCCAGTCGTAACACCGACGTCTCACCGTACTTTATGGTTTACGGCACTGAGGCAGTCCTCCTAGCAGATATAGCTTTCAGATCAGCACGGGTAGAGAACTTCGATGAAGGCAAGGTCAATGAAGTACGGGAGCTAGAAGTGAATAGCACAAAAGAGACGCGGCTCGATTCTTATGTACGTACGGCCAAATACCTTGCTGTTTTGCGTAGGTACTATAACAAGAATGTTAAAGAGCGGTTCTTTGTGGTCGAGGACCTGGTCCTGAAGTGGAAGACGAACTAGGCTAGTGTCCATAAACTCGCAACCCCATGGGAGGGTCCTTTCATGATCAAGGAAGTCACACGACCAACGTCTTATAGGTTAGCTCACCTAGACGGTACAGACGTACCAAACTCGTGGCACATCGACAAGCTTAGACGTTTCTATGCTTAACCATTGAGATATGTACTCCTTTCGTACTTTTGATTTACTTCAATAAAGCTATTATGATTCCTCCGACCACTCTAATGTGTCACTTCGAATTTTATGGTTATTCTAACTTAGCCAGTAAAAGCCGACCACCATTCCCTCTACGGTTTTCGGAGCAGACCCTATCTCCGATTCCTCCCAACACATGCATGGGATCCGCTCTCTACGTTAAGGGTGATCGGTAGGTCCCCCTGGTTTGACTTGTCCGCGTCTACGTGTGCACAGGTCATGCACCTCACACTCCAACCACTTGGCAAACTAGGGCCACACAAACTTTTTGGGATGACGTGTTGAGCAAAATGGTACAACTAAATAGAACGTTCACATGTTCTCACTTAGTTACACCAACATAAGTATCAAGCTTAAATACATTTTATACAAAGCAAACAAGCTTATGATGATATACAGTTACGTTATTACAAGCTTGCCTGAAGAGGCCCAAGTTTACAATAACACAACTATGTCCTTCTACAGCTCTAAGCCTATTCTAATGGCTGGTCGGGGCACGTGGCACCTACTACTCGCTACTTCCGATATCCTACTCGAGTCTCGGGGACTCTTGGGCTGGTTGAGCTGAAGAGGATGGCCCTGCCGATGCCTGGCTAGTCGAGACCGCAGGCTTTGTTGGTTGGCTTGCAACTGATGGCATTTCCAGCTGACTTGTCGATGGCGTACCCTATACAGGTGCTGTCCCACCTCCACACAGGTTAATATCGCCAATTATCTTTGACAACAGGTCCAGCTGAGCCATCCGAAGCTCCTCGGCCTTGTCTGGGTCTACCTCCTTCGGGTACCCAGCCTCTAGGCGCTTGAGATCGATCAGGGGGTAGTGGGCATGCACCATGCTTAGCACATGTGCACCCGTGTACTCACCCGCCTCCTTCACAAACTCTTGGAACCATCCCCATGCCTTTCGGCATCTCTCGACCAGTCTGAGCTTTGGCGTCCTTGGCACTTCCTCTGTGAGCACCGGGTCGATAAGGTTGAGGACGGGCAAAATGCCAGTTGCCACTTCCTAGCACCGGTTCTTCCATGTGTCCCGATCCTCGGCGGTCTCTAGGCATCGCGCCTTCCAGCCGTCACGATCTTTAATCACATCTTCTAGATGTTTCTTGGCATTGACTTTTAAAACTGCAAACCATATAAGACATTAGAATGTAATGGCACGACAAGATAAGGTGGGCAATATAATGAGCAAGGTGGTCTGGAACACTTACTTTTCAGTTCCTCCTTCATCTTAGCTGTGTAGTCCCAAAGTTGAGACTGGTCGCGCGCCAATTTCTCGTTGTCCTCCTTCAGGCGACCACAATCTGTGGTCACACGGCTGTTCTCCTCTTGGAGGCAGGTTACTTCGGCCTCTAAGCCTGCACTACAGCTGTCACTACCAACAACGCAACAACACGTGTCATGTACTTGCTGTGATAAAATGACAACTTACTTATTTTTTCCTGCTCTTTGTTACTGAGCTGGACGACCAAGTTCTGTTTTTTTGCATCTTGTTCCGTCCTCTCCTGGTCAATGGCTTCAAGTTGGCGGCGCAAGCGTTCCACCTCGGCCACTAGTTCTCTATTGTTCGTCGTGATTCCCTCAATCTGGTCGAAGCACCTCTTTCGGTACTTTGTGGTCTTCATCAAGTCCTGCATATAAACAAGCTAAGTTAGACAGTTCGACTAAATAGCAGGACAAAGTGGTCAAGCCAAATATACCTGGACTTCTGTCACCAGACGTTTTGCCGCTCATTCAACTTTTAGGGTCTCTTCGACCTCCGAGATTTCCTCATGCATAACCCACTCGTCGTTCCGCCAGCGTGACACATATACATGTTGTCGTTTGTCTTGGGGACGGCCCAGGATCTCTTCTACTTCATCCTCTTCGGCCTCTTATTCAGGAGGCGGCGCTGGTCTAGAGTATGTAGTCTCTGCAACCACTATGACTTTCCCACGAGCCGTAGCATCGGCAAGCGTGCTCTGTGCCACCTCCGACTACTGCTCCTTGGCTTCATCTGGTCCCCTTGCCACCGAAGTATCCCCCTCAGCAGGGTTAGTGCTCGGAGCACTTGTATTTGGCTTGGCTCTCCTCTCGACCAGCTGTTTGGGGACTGTCGTCTGGCCGCTCGACTGCTGAGGTTTCGGTGGATTTTCCTCTACAGGTTCCTCCACAGCCGACTGCTAGGCAGTTCTTTCCATCATTGCTGGCGAAGCCGTGCCGCACCTGGCTAGTTGGTCGGGATTTTCGGTGGACACCGACCTAATATATCATAGATAAGTTCAGAAGGCAATAGTGTTCAATACAAATTGTAAGCTTACATCAAGGTTACAAATACTTACAGCTTGGAAGCACGGAATGATGTGGTGAAGGAGCATCTCTTCGACCGCGCTTGCTCCACGTGCTCGGCGGGTTCCACCAGGTCTTTTTCCACGACCACTACCGGCTCCGGGGCTTGGTGCTCGACCCCTTTGCTGCTTGTCCTCTATGTTGCAGTGGTCGGTGATGTGATCCCTACTAGCATAGAGGAGCCACCCTGCTCCATCGACTCTAGTTGCCGCCTCCTCTTTCGAGGGATGAGTCAGAAGATGTCTGCATCCTCTGTTTTATCATCTGATAGTGGGAAGATGGCCTGACGACATTTGTTGGCCGTCGGCCGCTTGCCAGCAGCTCTGGCCGTTACCTCCTCCCCAACACCGAGTACCACCCAGTCGACGTCTTTAGCCCTGACACTGGTCTGGGCGGTTGGGCCAGCAACTTGCGGCCAATCCACACCAGGGGGTGGAGACATGAACACTGCTGCCCTATCACGACCATTACTCTGGGAAATATAAAGGCGACAACACAGTCAATTTTTGTTACAACATAACTCTACAGGTACAAGAAAGCACAATTTACCTTTGGGGGAGGTCAGGCCAGCTTGAAGGCATGCTCGATGTCGCTTAACCTGACATAATTGGGATCGGCTAGGTTGAATAGCTCCCCAATCCTGGCCTTGACTTCGATCTTGTCAAGCGCTTATTTTCTGGTCCTCGTTGGATCTGCGCTCCCCTGGTATTCGTAGCTAGGATGTACCCTCCTTTAGTAGGGCTGGATCCTTCAGCTGATGAAGTTCCCAACCATGCTTGGACCATCTAGCTTCCCCCCACGGAATCATCCCGAGCAGTTCTGCAATCTGTTCCAAGTGCTCCGGCTTCTCTGACCAGCTGTTCTTCTTCTCCAGAATCAACCCCACGTCGCACAGGGTGATCGTGTTCGGCTCTTCGCAGATGTAGAACCACTTCTTGTACCATTCGTCCAGTGATGTATTCTAGGGGTAGTGCAAGTATTGGGCCTTCATCCAGTCATGCAGGTTGAGGTATACACCTTTGGCTATCTTCGAGCCGCCACTTCCCTTCTTCCACAAACAGAACAGATGTTGAAAGAGGTCGAAATGGGGCTGGAAGCCACCATATGCTTCACAAAGATGGATAAAGGTGGAGACAAGAAGAATCAAGTTGGGATGCAGATTACAAATCTCAATCTCGTAATACAAACAGAGCCCCTGAAGGAACGGGTGCACTGGAACCCCAAAACCCCGCTTGAAGAAATCCTCGAAAACCACAATTTTACCTAGTTGTGGATCGAGAAAGCTTTCTCCTTCCAGCGCACGCCATCCCATGAGTGCCTTGTTGTGGAGCACTCCCATGGTGACGAGGTCTTCGATGGTCTACTCGTTGCTCCTTGACTTCCACCACTCCTTCGCCATGACTCCAGTTTTCTTTTGGGTGTCTCTCTTCGCCATTAATCCATCCTTGCTAAAGGGGTGGATGCGGTGGAGGGGAGATTGGTGATGATTTCAGAGGTATAGGGTTCGGCAAGAGGAAGAAGAAGGCTGTGGCGGCGAATGATAATGGGGATCGGTAAAAAGTAACTTACTAGTTCTATATTATAAATAACCAAGAGCTCCATCGTTTCATCTGCCTGAGATTCTTGGGAGACGTGTGCACGCGCCGCATACGGTTGTTTTCACAACCTTGAGATCTACACCAATAAACGTGCCCCTTCGTTATCAGTGTACGCGCCTCTTCGTTGCTAGTGTCAAAGGGCCCACACTGACACACCTCTTTACAAGTGCCAAGCGACTGTTTGCTAGAAAGGGCAAGAAGACAGTATGACATGCTATACCTGTCTGCTTTTTTGACCAGACTTGTATGATTGGACTGGACAGAATACGAAGATAAATAAATACACCAAATAATAGGACAAGCGGCGTTCGTTTTTTCGCTACATGTCTTGTGCTCAAGGATGGTCTAGACCACTGCCGTGCTCGGGGACTGCCCAGGCCACTGCCGTGCTTGGGGACTGTTCCGACTACTATAATGCTCAAGGATGGTCTAGACCACTGCCGTGCTCGGGGACTACCCAGGCCACTGCCGTGCTCGGGGACTGCTCCGACCACTACAATGCTTAGGGACTGCCCAGACCACTATCGTGCTTAGGGACTACCCAGACCACTTCCGTGCTCGGGGACTGCTCCGACCACTACCGTACTCGGGGACTGCTCCGACCACTACTGTGCTTGGGCATAGTCCCGACCACTGCTCGGAGATCGTTCTCCTCGGCTACATGTGATTTGTACTCACATATAGTTAAGAGACATTTATTTAGACCTTGCTACAAGGCTCATACTTTGCCTTCCAGCAAGCCCGAAGACTACATCGGTACGATGCACCTGCCGATGCATCTTGTATTGTCTGTACAACGATTGGATCCTTAACTTCAATGGAAATTCTTTTTTAGACCCTGGCACCACGTGCCTATGTCACCTACTACCAGGCTCAGGGACTAAGTGGGCACACTTCACCTTGTGGTGAATGTGTTTATTTAATCGACCCCTATGCTTTGACTGATTGTAAGGATTACTATCGTGCTCGGGCACTGTCCTGACCACTGCTTGGAGATCGTTCTCCTTGGCTACATGTGATTTGTACTCACATACAGTTGAGAGACATTTATTTAGACCTTGCTACAAGGCTCATACTTTGCCTTCCAGCAAGCCCAGGGACTACATCGGTATGATGCACCTGTCGGTGCATCTTGTATCGCCTGTACGACGATTGGTTTCTCAATTTAACTAGGAATTCTTTTTAGACCCTGGCACCACGTGCCTACATCACCTACTACCAGGATCGAGGACTAAGTGGGCACACTTCACCTGGCGGTGAATGTGTTTGTTTTTTCAACCCCTACGCCTCTAATGATCAAGGATGCTACGCATCAAGATTCACTTACATTTCTTTTCAGAAATACAAGTGGGCACACTTCACAGGATGGAAATCTTTTTCTTTTTTCTTAAGAGCACCATACATTCTTCGGACAACCTACTTCTCCGGCGATAGTGGTGGTTAGAGATGTTAAGGACTCAAACCTTACTTGTTGGAGAAGGTTAAAATGGCGTGTCCCAGCATAATACATGGTGCTCGGGGACTAGCTGTGGGGGTATTAACCCCTATACCCTTACGGCTAGGCTTGGGCCGGCCCAGATCAGAGGGTCCGGTCCATCAAAAGACGACATGTGGCCTGACCAATCTATTTGGAGTCCCGCGCAAGAAGTCAAGGCAGATTTAGCGGTCAAGCAAGATCCTGGTCGGTTAGAATAGGAATTCTTATCCGGCCACTTATGGCAATTGTAACTACCTAGGATTAGTTTCTAGATCTATAACCCTGCCCCCTAGACTATATAAGGCGGGCAGGGGACCCCTTTAAAAAACATCTCTCATTAACATACAGCAATACAATCAGACGCAGGACGTAGGTATTACGCCTTCTTGGCAGCCGAACCTAGATAAAACCTCATGCCTGTCTTGCGTCACCGTCTTGTTTGTGGCTTGCGCATCTATCTGCCAACAATCTACTACCTTAGACATACCCCTAGGTAGACTGCCGACCATATTTCATCGACACTTGCGTTAAAAAACCATGCATGCAGTGA